>NW_028151107.1:0-35014 GCF_964638095.1 Poromitra crassiceps | reverse complement strand
GCATTGACTCAGTGCGGTATTCAGCCTCTCTGGTGTCAAGTCTGATTTTGGAAAAAAAAAAAAAAAAATCCAAAATCAGACAGAGTGTTGAGACCAGAGAGGCTAAGACCGCATTGACTCAGTGCGGTATTCAGCCTCTCTGGTGTCAAGTCTGATTTTGGGAAAAAAAAAAAAAAATCCAAAATCAGACCGAGTGTTGAGACCAGAGAGGCTAAGACCGCATTGACTCAGTGCGGTATTCAGCCTCTCTTGGTGTCAAGTCTGATTTTGGAAAAAAAAAAAAAAATCCAAAATCAGACAGAGTGTTGACACCAGAGAGGCTAAGACCGCATTGACTCAGTGCGGTATTCAGCCTCTCTGGTGTCAAGTCTGACTTTGAAAAAAAAAAAAAAAAATCCAAAATCAGACAGAGTGTTGACACCAGAGAGGCTAAGACCGCATTGACTCAGTGCGGTATTCAGCCTCTCTGGTGTCAAGTCTGATTTTGGAAAAAAAAAAAAAAAATCCAAAATCAGACAGAGTGTTGAGACCAGAGAGGCTAAGACCGCATTGACTCAGTGCGGTATTCAGCCTCTCTGGTGTCAAGTCTGACTTTGAAAAAAAAAAAAAAAATCCAAAATCAGACAGAGTGTTGACACCAGAGAGGCTAAGACCGCATTGACTCAGTGCGGTATTCAGCCTCTCTGGTGTCAAGTCTGACTTTGAAAAAAAAAAAAAAAATCCAAAATCAGACAGAGTGTTGAGACCAGAGAGGCTAAGACCGCATTGACTCAGTGCGGTATTCAGCCTCTCTGGTGTCAAGTCTGACTTTGAAAAAAAAAAAAAAAATCCAAAATCAGACAGAGTGTTGAGACCAGAGAGGCTAAGACCGCATTGACTCAGTGCGGTATTCAGCCTCTCTGGTGTCAAGTCTGACTTTGAAAAAAAAAAAAAAAATCCAAAATCAGACAGAGTGTTGACACCAGAGAGGCTAAGACCGCATTGACTCAGTGCGGTATTCAGCCTCTCTGGTGTCAAGTCTGACTTTGAAAAAAAAAAAAAAATCCAAAATCAGACAGAGTGTTGACACCAGAGAGGCTAAGACCGCATTGACTCAGTGCGGTATTCAGCCTCTCTGGTGTCAAGTCTGACTTTGAAAAAAAAAAAAAAAATCCAAAATCAGACAGAGTGTTGAGCACCAGAGAGGCTAAGACCGCATTGACTCAGTGCGGTATTCAGCCTCTCTGGTGTCAAGTCTGACTTTGAAAAAAAAAAAAAAAATCCAAAATCAGACAGAGTGTTGAGACCAGAGAGGCTAAGACCGCATTGACTCAGTGCGGTATTCAGCCTCTCTGGTGTCAAGTCTGACTTTGAAAAAAAAAAAAAAAATCCAAAATCAGACAGAGTGTTGAGACCAGAGAGGCTAAGACCGCATTGACTCAGTGCGGTATTCAGCCTCTCTGGTGTCAAGTCTGACTTTGAAAAAAAAAAAAAAAATCCAAAATCAGACAGAGTGTTGAGCACCAGAGAGGCTAAGACCGCATTGACTCAGTGCGGTATTCAGCCTCTCTGGTGTCAAGTCTGACTTTGAAAAAAAAAAAAAAATCCAAAATCAGACAGAGTGTTGAGACCAGAGAGGCTAAGACCGCATTGACTCAGTGCGGTATTCAGCCTCTCTGGTGTCAAGTCTGACTTTGAAAAAAAAAAAAAAAATCCAAAATCAGACAGAGTGTTGAGACCAGAGAGGCTAAGACCGCATTGACTCAGTGCGGTATTCAGCCTCTCTGGTGTCAAGTCTGACTTTGAAAAAAAAAAAAAAAATCCAAAATCAGACAGAGTGTTGACACCAGAGAGGCTAAGACCGCATTGACTCAGTGCGGTATTCAGCCTCTCTGGTGTCAAGTCTGACTTTGAAAAAAAAAAAAAAAATCAAAATCAGACAGAGTGTTGAGACCAGAGAGGCTAAGACCGCATTGACTCAGTGCGGTATTCAGCCTCTCTGGTGTCAAGTCTGACTTTGAAAAAAAAAAAAAAAATCCAAAATCAGACAGAGTGTTGAGACCAGAGAGGCTAAGACCGCATTGACTCAGTGCGGTATTCAGCCTCTCTGGTGTCAAGTCTGACTTTGGAAAAAAAAAAAAAAATCCAAAATCAGACAGAGTGTTGAGACCAGAGAGGCTAAGACTCGCATTGACTCAGTGCGGTATTCAGCCTCTCTGGTGTCAAGTCTGACTTTGAAAAAAAAAAAAAAAATCCAAAATCAGACAGAGTGTTGAGACCAGAGAGGCTAAGACCGCATTGACTCAGTGCGGTATTCAGCCTCTCTGGTGTCAAGTCTGACTTTGAAAAAAAAAAAAAAATCCAAAATCAGACAGAGTGTTGAGACCAGAGAGGCTAAGACCGCATTGACTCAGTGCGGTATTCAGCCTCTCTGGTGTCAAGTCTGACTTTGAAAAAAAAAAAAAAAATCCAAAATCAGACAGAGTGTTGACACCAGAGAGGCTAAGACCGCATTGACTCAGTGCGGTATTCAGCCTCTCTGGTGTCAAGTCTGACTTTGAAAAAAAAAAAAAAAATCCAAAATCAGACAGAGTGTTGAGACCAGAGAGGCTAAGACCGCATTGACTCAGTGCGGTATTCAGCCTCTCTGGTGTCAAGTCTGACTTTGAAAAAAAAAAAAAAAATCCAAAATCAGACAGAGTGTTGAGACCAGAGAGGCTAAGACCGCATTGACTCAGTGCGGTATTCAGCCTCTCTGGTGTCAAGTCTGACTTTGGAAAAAAAAAAAAAAATCCAAAATCAGACAGAGTGTTGAGACCAGAGAGGCTAAGACTGCATTGACTCAGTGCGGTATTCAGCCTCTCTGGTTTCAAGTCTGATTTTGGAAAAAAAAAAAAAAAAAAAATCCAAAATCAGACAGAGTGTTGACACCAGAGAGGCTAAGACCGCATTGACTCAGTGCGGTATTCAGCTTCTCTGGTGTCAAGTCTGATTTTGGAAAAAAAAAAAAAAAAACCAAAATCAGACAGAGTGTTGAGACCAGAGAGGCTAAGACCGCATTGACTCAGTGCGGTATTCAGCCTCTCTGGTGTCAAGTCTGACTTTGGAAAAAAAAAAAAAATCCAAAATCAGACAGAGTGTTGAGACCAGAGAGGCTAAGACTGCATTGACTCAGTGCGGTATTCAGCCTCTCTGGTTTCAAGTCTGATTTTGGAAAAAAAAAAAAAAAAAAATCCAAAATCAGACAGAGTGTTGACACCAGAGAGGCTAAGACCGCATTGACTCAGTGCGGTATTCAGCTTCTCTGGTGTCAAGTCTGATTTTGGAAAAAAAAAAAAAAATCCAAAATCAGACAGAGTGTTGAGACCAGAGAGGCTAAGACTGCATTGACTCAGTGCGGTATTCAGCCTCTCTGGTTTCAAGTCTGATTTTGGAAAAAAAAAAAAAAAAAATCCAAAATCAGACAGAGTGTTGACACCAGAGAGGCTAAGACCGCATTGACTCAGTGCGGTATTCAGCTTCTCTGGTGTCAAGTCTGATTTTGGAAAAAAAAAAAAAAAAAACCAAAATCAGACAGAGTGTTGAGACCAGAGAGGCTAAGACCGCATTGACTCAGTGCGGTATTCAGCCTCTCTGGTGTCAAGTCTGATTTTGGGAAAAAAAAAAAAAAATCCAAAATCAGACCGAGTGTTGAGACCAGAGAGGCTAAGACCGCATTGACTCAGTGCGGTATTCAGCCTCTCTGGTGTCAAGTCTGATTTTGGAAAAAAAAAAAAAATCCAAAATCAGACAGAGTGTTGACACCAGAGAGGCTAAGACCGCATTGACTCAGTGCGGTATTCAGCCTCTCTGGTGTCAAGTCTGATTTTGGAAAAAAAAAAAAAAAAATCCAAAATCAGACAGAGTGTTGAGACCAGAGAGGCTAAGACCGCATTGACTCAGTGCGGTATTCAGCCTCTCTGGTGTCAAGTCTGACTTTGAAAAAAAAAAAAAAAATCCAAAATCAGACAGAGTGTTGAGACCAGAGAGGCTAAGACCGCATTGACTCAGTGCGGTATTCAGCCTCTCTGGTGTCAAGTCTGACTTTGAAAAAAAAAAAAAAAATCCAAAATCAGACAGAGTGTTGAGACCAGAGAGGCTAAGACCGCATTGACTCAGTGCGGTATTCAGCCTCTCTGGTGTCAAGTCTGACTTTGAAAAAAAAAAAAAAAATCCAAAATCAGACAGAGTGTTGACACCAGAGAGGCTAAGACCGCATTGACTCAGTGCGGTATTCAGCCTCTCTGGTGTCAAGTCTGACTTTGAAAAAAAAAAAAAAAATCCAAAATCAGACAGAGTGTTGAGACCAGAGAGGCTAAGACCGCATTTACTCAGTGCGGTATTCAGCCTCTCTGGTGTCAAGTCTGACTTTGAAAAAAAAAAAAAAAATCCAAAATCAGACAGAGTGTTGAGACCAGAGAGGCTAAGACCGCATTGACTCAGTGCGGTATTCAGCCTCTCTGGTGTCAAGTCTGATTTTGGGAAAAAAAAAAAAAAAATCCAAAATCAGACCGAGTGTTGAGACCAGAGAGGCTAAGACCGCATTGACTCAGTGCGGTATTCAGCCTCTCTGGTGTCAAGTCTGATTTTGGAAAAAAAAATCCAAAATCAGACAGAGTGTTGACACCAGAGAGGCTAAGACCGCATTGACTCAGTGCGGTATTCAGCCTCTCTGGTGTCAAGTCTGATTTTGGAAAAAAAAAAAAAAAAATCCAAAATCAGACAGAGTGTTGAGACCAGAGAGGCTAAGACCGCATTGACTCAGTGCGGTATTCAGCCTCTCTGGTGTCAAGTCTGATTTTGGGAAAAAAAAAAAAAAATCCAAAATCAGACCGAGTGTTGAGACCAGAGAGGCTAAGACCGCATTGACTCAGTGCGGTATTCAGCCTCTCTGGTGTCAAGTCTGATTTTGGAAAAAAAAAAAAATCCAAAATCAGACAGAGTGTTGACACCAGAGAGGCTAAGACCGCATTGACTCAGTGCGGTATTCAGCCTCTCTGGTGTCAAGTCTGACTTTGAAAAAAAAAAAAAAAATCCAAAATCAGACAGAGTGTTGACACCAGAGAGGCTAAGACCGCATTGACTCAGTGCGGTATTCAGCCTCTCTGGTGTCAAGTCTGATTTTGGAAAAAAAAAAAAAAAAATCCAAAATCAGACAGAGTGTTGAGACCAGAGAGGCTAAGACCGCATTGACTCAGTGCGGTATTCAGCCTCTCTGGTGTCAAGTCTGACTTTGAAAAAAAAAAAAAAAATCCAAAATCAGACAGAGTGTTGACACCAGAGAGGCTAAGACCGCATTGACTCAGTGCGGTATTCAGCCTCTCTGGTGTCAAGTCTGACTTTGAAAAAAAAAAAAAAAATCCAAAATCAGACAGAGTGTTGAGACCAGAGAGGCTAAGACCGCATTGACTCAGTGCGGTATTCAGCCTCTCTGGTGTCAAGTCTGACTTTGAAAAAAAAAAAAAAAATCCAAAATCAGACAGAGTGTTGACACCAGAGAGGCTAAGACCGCATTGACTCAGTGCGGTATTCAGCCTCTCTGGTGTCAAGTCTGACTTTGAAAAAAAAAAAAAAAATCCAAAATCAGACAGAGTGTTGACACCAGAGAGGCTAAGACCGCATTGACTCAGTGCGGTATTCAGCCTCTCTGGTGTCAAGTCTGACTTTGAAAAAAAAAAAAAAAATCCAAAATCAGACAGAGTGTTGACACCAGAGAGGCTAAGACCGCATTGACTCAGTGCGGTATTCAGCCTCTCTGGTGTCAAGTCTGACTTTGAAAAAAAAAAAAAAAATCCAAAATCAGACAGAGTGTTGAGACCAGAGAGGCTAAGACCGCATTGACTCAGTGCGGTATTCAGCCTCTCTGGTGTCAAGTCTGACTTTGAAAAAAAAAAAAAAAATCCAAAATCAGACAGAGTGTTGAGACCAGAGAGGCTAAGACCGCATTGACTCAGTGCGGTATTCAGCCTCTCTGGTGTCAAGTCTGACTTTGAAAAAAAAAAAAAAAATCCAAAATCAGACAGAGTGTTGACACCAGAGAGGCTAAGACCGCATTGACTCAGTGCGGTATTCAGCCTCTCTGGTGTCAAGTCTGACTTTGAAAAAAAAAAAAAAATCCAAAATCAGACAGAGTGTTGACACCAGAGAGGCTAAGACCGCATTGACTCAGTGCGGTATTCAGCCTCTCTGGTGTCAAGTCTGACTTTGAAAAAAAAAAAAAAAATCCAAAATCAGACAGAGTGTTGAGACCAGAGAGGCTAAGACTGCATTGACTCAGTGCGGTATTCAGCCTCTCTGGTGTCAAGTCTGACTTTGAAAAAAAAAAAAAAAATCCAAAATCAGACAGAGTGTTGAGACCAGAGAGGCTAAGACCGCATTGACTCAGTGCGGTATTCAGCCTCTCTGGTGTCAAGTCTGACTTTGAAAAAAAAAAAAAAAATCCAAAATCAGACAGAGTGTTGACACCAGAGAGGCTAAGACCGCATTGACTCAGTGCGGTATTCAGCCTCTCTGGTGTCAAGTCTGACTTTGAAAAAAAAAAAAAAAATCCAAAATCAGACAGAGTGTTGAGACCAGAGAGGCTAAGACCGCATTGACTCAGTGCGGTATTCAGCCTCTCTGGTGTCAAGTCTGACTTTGAAAAAAAAAAAAAAAAATCCAAAATCAGACAGAGTGTTGAGACCAGAGAGGCTAAGACCGCATTGACTCAGTGCGGTATTCAGCCTCTCTGGTGTCAAGTCTGACTTTGGAAAAAAAAAAAAAATCCAAAATCAGACAGAGTGTTGAGACCAGAGAGGCTAAGACTGCATTGACTCAGTGCGGTATTCAGCCTCTCTGGTGTCAAGTCTGACTTTGAAAAAAAAAAAAAAAATCCAAAATCAGACAGAGTGTTGAGACCAGAGAGGCTAAGACCGCATTGACTCAGTGCGGTATTCAGCCTCTCTGGTGTCAAGTCTGACTTTGAAAAAAAAAAAAAAAATCCAAAATCAGACAGAGTGTTGAGACCAGAGAGGCTAAGACCGCATTGACTCAGTGCGGTATTCAGCCTCTCTGGTGTCAAGTCTGACTTTGAAAAAAAAAAAAAAAATCCAAAATCAGACAGAGTGTTGAGACCAGAGAGGCTAAGACCGCATTGACTCAGTGCGGTATTCAGCCTCTCTGGTGTCAAGTCTGACTTTGAAAAAAAAAAAAAAAATCCAAAATCAGACAGAGTGTTGAGACCAGAGAGGCTAAGACCGCATTGACTCAGTGCGGTATTCAGCCTCTCTGGTGTCAAGTCTGACTTTGAAAAAAAAAAAAAAAATCCAAAATCAGACAGAGTGTTGACACCAGAGAGGCTAAGACCGCATTGACTCAGTGCGGTATTCAGCCTCTCTGGTGTCAAGTCTGACTTTGAAAAAAAAAAAAAAATCCAAAATCAGACAGAGTGTTGAGACCAGAGAGGCTAAGACCGCATTGACTCAGTGCGGTATTCAGCCTCTCTGGTGTCAAGTCTGACTTTGAAAAAAAAAAAAAAATCCAAAATCAGACAGAGTGTTGAGACCAGAGAGGCTAAGACCGCATTGACTCAGTGCGGTATTCAGCCTCTCTGGTGTCAAGTCTGACTTTGGAAAAAAAAAAAAAATCCAAAATCAGACAGAGTGTTGAGACCAGAGAGGCTAAGACTGCATTGACTCAGTGCGGTATTCAGCCTCTCTGGTTTCAAGTCTGATTTTGGAAAAAAAAAAAAAAAAAAATCCAAAATCAGACAGAGTGTTGACACCAGAGAGGCTAAGACCGCATTGACTCAGTGCGGTATTCAGCTTCTCTGGTGTCAAGTCTGATTTTGGAAAAAAAAAAAAAACAACCAAAATCAGACAGAGTGTTGAGACCAGAGAGGCTAAGACCGCATTGACTCAGTGCGGTATTCAGCCTCTCTGGTGTCAAGTCTGACTTTGGAAAAAAAAAAAAAATCCAAAATCAGACAGAGTGTTGAGACCAGAGAGGCTAAGACTGCATTGACTCAGTGCGGTATTCAGCCTCTCTGGTTTCAAGTCTGATTTTGGAAAAAAAAAAAAAAAAAAATCCAAAATCAGACAGAGTGTTGACACCAGAGAGGCTAAGACCGCATTGACTCAGTGCGGTATTCAGCTTCTCTGGTGTCAAGTCTGATTTTGGAAAAAAAAAAAAAAAAAAAAAAATCAGACAGAGTGTTGAGACCAGAGAGGCTAAGACCGCATTGACTCAGTGCGGTATTCAGCCTCTCTGGTGTCAAGTCTGATTTTGGGAAAAAAAAAAAAAAATCCAAAATCAGACCGAGTGTTGAGACCAGAGAGGCTTAGACCGCATTGACTCAGTGCGGTATTCAGCCTCTCTGGTGTCAAGTCTGATTTTGGGAAAAAAAAAAAAATCCAAAATCAGACAGAGTGTTGACACCAGAGAGGCTAAGACCGCATTGACTCAGTGCGGTATTCAGCCTCTCTGGTGTCAAGTCTGATTTTGGAAAAAAAAAAAAAAAAATCCAAAATCAGACAGAGTGTTGAGACCAGAGAGGCTAAGACCGCATTGACTCAGTGCGGTATTCAGCCTCTCTGGTGTCAAGTCTGACTTTGAAAAAAAAAAAAAAAATCCAAAATCAGACAGAGTGTTGACACCAGAGAGGCTAAGACCGCATTGACTCAGTGCGGTATTCAGCCTCTCTGGTGTCAAGTCTGACTTTGAAAAAAAAAAAAAAAATCCAAAATCAGACAGAGTGTTGAGACCAGAGAGGCTAAGACCGCATTGACTCAGTGCGGTATTCAGCCTCTCTGGTGTCAAGTCTGACTTTGAAAAAAAAAAAAAAAATCCAAAATCAGACAGAGTGTTGAGACCAGAGAGGCTAAGACCGCATTGACTCAGTGCGGTATTCAGCCTCTCTGGTGTCAAGTCTGACTTTGAAAAAAAAAAAAAAAATCCAAAATCAGACAGAGTGTTGACACCAGAGAGGCTAAGACCGCATTGACTCAGTGCGGTATTCAGCCTCTCTGGTGTCAAGTCTGACTTTGAAAAAAAAAAAAAAAATCCAAAATCAGACAGAGTGTTGACACCAGAGAGGCTAAGACCGCATTGACTCAGTGCGGTATTCAGCCTCTCTGGTGTCAAGTCTGACTTTGAAAAAAAAAAAAAAAATCCAAAATCAGACAGAGTGTTGAGACCAGAGAGGCTAAGACCGCATTGACTCAGTGCGGTATTCAGCCTCTCTGGTGTCAAGTCTGACTTTGAAAAAAAAAAAAAAAATCCAAAATCAGACAGAGTGTTGAGACCAGAGAGGCTAAGACCGCATTGACTCAGTGCGGTATTCAGCCTCTCTGGTGTCAAGTCTGACTTTGAAAAAAAAAAAAAAAATCCAAAATCAGACAGAGTGTTGACACCAGAGAGGCTAAGACCGCATTGACTCAGTGCGGTATTCAGCCTCTCTGGTGTCAAGTCTGACTTTTGGAAAAAAAAAAAAAAAAATCCAAAATCAGACAGAGTGTTGAGACCAGAGAGGCTAAGACCGCATTGACTCAGTGCGGTATTCAGCCTCTCTGGTGTCAAGTCTGATTTTGGAAAAAAAAAAAAAATCCAAAATCAGACAGAGTGTTGAGACCAGAGAGGCTAAGACCGCATTGACTCAGTGCGGTATTCAGCCTCTCTGGTGTCAAGTCTGATTTTGGAAAAAAAAAAAAAATCCAAAATCAGACAGAGTGTTGACACCAGAGAGGCTAAGACCGCATTGACTCAGTGCGGTATTCAGCCTCTCTGGTGTCAAGTCTGATTTTGGAAAAAAAAAAAAAAAATCCAAAATCAGACAGAGTGTTGAGACCAGAGAGGCTAAGACCGCATTGACTCAGTGCGGTATTCAGCCTCTCTGGTGTCAAGTCTGATTTTGGAAAAAAAAAAAAAAATCCAAAATCAGACAGAGTGTTGAGACCAGAGAGGCTAAGACCGCATTGACTCAGTGCGGTATTCAGCCTCTCTGGTGTCAAGTCTGACTTTGAAAAAAAAAAAAAAAATCCAAAATCAGACAGAGTGTTGACACCAGAGAGGCTAAGACCGCATTGACTCAGTGCGGTATTCAGCCTCTCTGGTGTCAAGTCTGACTTTGAAAAAAAAAAAAAAAATCCAAAATCAGACAGAGTGTTGACGACCAGAGAGGCTAAGACCGCATTGACTCAGTGCGGTATTCAGCCTCTCTGGTGTCAAGTCTGACTTTGGAAAAAAAAAAAAAAAAATCCAAAATCAGACAGAGTGTTGAGACCAGAGAGGCTAAGACCGCATTGACTCAGTGCGGTATTCAGCCTCTCTGGTGTCAAGTCTGACTTTGAAAAAAAAAAAAAAAATCCAAAATCAGACAGAGTGTTGACACCAGAGAGGCTAAGACCGCATTGACTCAGTGCGGTATTCAGCCTCTCTGGTGTCAAGTCTGACTTTGAAAAAAAAAAAAAAAATCCAAAATCAGACAGAGTGTTGAGACCAGAGAGGCTAAGACCGCATTGACTCAGTGCGGTATTCAGCCTCTCTGGTGTCAAGTCTGACTTTGAAAAAAAAAAGAAAAAATCCAAAATCAGACAGAGTGTTGAGACCAGAGAGGCTAAGACCGCATTGACTCAGTGCGGTATTCAGCCTCTCTGGTGTCAAGTCTGACTTTGGAAAAAAAAAAAAAAAATCCAAAATCAGACAGAGTGTTGACACCAGAGAGGCTAAGACCGCATTGACTCAGTGCGGTATTCAGCCTCTCTGGTGTCAAGTCTGATTTTGGAAAAAAAAAAAAAAAATCCAAAATCAGACAGAGTGTTGAGACCAGAGAGGCTAAGACATTCAGCCTCTCTGGTGTCAAGTCTGATTTTGGGAAAAAAAAAAAAAAATCCAAAATCAGACCGAGTGTTGAGACCAGAGAGGCTAAGACCGCATTGACTCAGTGCGGTATTCAGCCTCTCTGGTGTCAAGTCTGATTTTGGAAAAAAAAAAAAAATCCAAAATCAGACAGAGTGTTGACACCAGAGAGGCTAAGACCGCATTGACTCAGTGCGGTATTCAGCCTCTCTGGTGTCAAGTCTGACTTTGGAAAAAAAAATCCAAAATCAGACAGAGTGTTGACACCAGAGAGGCTAAGACCGCATTGACTCAGTGCGGTATTCAGCCTCTCTGGTGTCAAGTCTGATTTTGGAAAAAAAAAAAAAAAAATCCAAAATCAGACAGAGTGTTGAGACCAGAGAGGCTAAGACCGCATTGACTCAGTGCGGTATTCAGCCTCTCTGGTGTCAAGTCTGATTTTGGGAAAAAAAAAAAAAAATCCAAAATCAGACCGAGTGTTGAGACCAGAGAGGCTAAGACCGCATTGACTCAGTGCGGTATTCAGCCTCTCTGGTGTCAAGTCTGATTTTGGAAAAAAAAAAAAAATCCAAAATCAGACAGAGTGTTGACACCAGAGAGGCTAAGACCGCATTGACTCAGTGCGGTATTCAGCCTCTCTGGTGTCAAGTCTGACTTTGAAAAAAAAAAAAAAAATCCAAAATCAGACAGAGTGTTGACACCAGAGAGGCTAAGACCGCATTGACTCAGTGCGGTATTCAGCCTCTCTGGTGTCAAGTCTGATTTTGGAAAAAAAAAAAAAAAATCCAAAATCAGACAGAGTGTTGAGACCAGAGAGGCTAAGACCGCATTGACTCAGTGTGGTATTCAGCCTCTCTGGTGTCAAGTCTGACTTTGAAAAAAAAAAAAAAATCCAAAATCAGACAGAGTGTTGACACCAGAGAGGCTAAGACCGCATTGACTCAGTGCGGTATTCAGCCTCTCTGGTGTCAAGTCTGACTTTGAAAAAAAAAAAAAAAATCCAAAATCAGACAGAGTGTTGAGACCAGAGAGGCTAAGACCGCATTGACTCAGTGCGGTATTCAGCCTCTCTGGTGTCAAGTCTGACTTTGAAAAAAAAAAAAAAAATCCAAAATCAGACAGAGTGTTGAGACCAGAGAGGCTAAGACCGCATTGACTCAGTGCGGTATTCAGCCTCTCTGGTGTCAAGTCTGACTTTGAAAAAAAAAAAAAAAATCCAAAATCAGACAGAGTGTTGACACCAGAGAGGCTAAGATCGCATTGACTCAGTGCAGTATTCAGCCTCTCTGGTGTCAAGTCTGACTTTGAAAAAAAAAAAAAAAATCCAAAATCAGACAGAGTGTTGAGACCAGAGAGGCTAAGACCGCATTGACTCAGTGCGGTATTCAGCCTCTCTGGTGTCAAGTCTGACTTTGAAAAAAAAAAAAAAAATCCAAAATCAGACAGAGTGTTGAGACCAGAGAGGCTAAGACCGCATTGACTCAGTGCGGTATTCAGCCTCTCTGGTGTCAAGTCTGACTTTGAAAAAAAAAAAAAAAATCCAAAATCAGACAGAGTGTTGAGACCAGAGAGGCTAAGACCGCATTGACTCAGTGCGGTATTCAGCCTCTCTGGTGTCAAGTCTGACTTTGAAAAAAAAAAAAAAAATCCAAAATCAGACAGAGTGTTGAGACCAGAGAGGCTAAGACCGCATTGACTCAGTGCGGTATTCAGCCTCTCTGGTGTCAAGTCTGACTTTGAAAAAAAAAAAAAAAATCCAAAATCAGACAGAGTGTTGAGACCAGAGAGGCTAAGACCGCATTGACTCAGTGCGGTATTCAGCCTCTCTGGTGTCAAGTCTGACTTTGAAAAAAAAAAAAAAAATCCAAAATCAGACAGAGTGTTGACACCAGAGAGGCTAAGACCGCATTGACTCAGTGCGGTATTCAGCCTCTCTGGTGTCAAGTCTGACTTTGAAAAAAAAAAAAAAAATCCAAAATCAGACAGAGTGTTGAGACCAGAGAGGCTAAGACCGCATTGACTCAGTGTGGTATTCAGCCTCTCTGGTGTCAAGTCTGACTTTGAAAAAAAAAAAAAAAATCCAAAATCAGACAGAGTGTTGAGACCAGAGAGGCTAAGACCGCATTGACTCAGTGCGGTATTCAGCCTCTCTGGTGTCAAGTCTGACTTTGAAAAAAAAAAAAAAAATCCAAAATCAGACAGAGTGTTGACACCAGAGAGGCTAAGACCGCATTGACTCAGTGCGGTATTCAGCCTCTCTGGTGTCAAGTCTGACTTTGAAAAAAAAAAAAAAAATCCAAAATCAGACAGAGTGTTGAGACCAGAGAGGCTAAGACCGCATTGACTCAGTGCGGTATTCAGCCTCTCTGGTGTCAAGTCTGACTTTGAAAAAAAAAAAAAAAATCCAAAATCAGACAGAGTGTTGAGACCAGAGAGGCTAAGACCGCATTGACTCAGTGCGGTATTCAGCCTCTCTGGTGTCAAGTCTGACTTTGGAAAAAAAAAAAAAATCCAAAATCAGACAGAGTGTTGAGACCAGAGAGGCTAAGACTGCATTGACTCAGTGCGGTATTCAGCCTCTCTGGTTTCAAGTCTGATTTTGGAAAAAAAAAAAAAAAAAAATCCAAAATCAGACAGAGTGTTGACACCAGAGAGGCTAAGACCGCATTGACTCAGTGCGGTATTCAGCTTCTCTGGTGTCAAGTCTGATTTTGGAAAAAAAAAAAAAAAAAAAAAAATCAGACAGAGTGTTGAGACCAGAGAGGCTAAGACCGCATTGACTCAGTGCGGTATTCAGCCTCTCTGGTGTCAAGTCTGACTTTGGAAAAAAAAAAAAAATCCAAAATCAGACAGAGTGTTGAGACCAGAGAGGCTAAGACTGCATTGACTCAGTGCTGTATTCAGCCTCTCTGGTTTCAAGTCTGATTTTGGAAAAAAAAAAAAAAAAAAATCCAAAATCAGACAGAGTGTTGACACCAGAGAGGCTAAGACCGCATTGACTCAGTGCGGTATTCAGCTTCTCTGGTGTCAAGTCTGATTTTGGAAAAAAAAAAAAAACAACCAAAATCAGACAGAGTGTTGAGACCAGAGAGGCTAAGACCGCATTGACTCAGTGCGGTATTCAGCCTCTCTGGTGTCAAGTCTGATTTTGGGAAAAAAAAAAAAAAATCCAAAATCAGACCGAGTGTTGAGACCAGAGAGGCTAAGACCGCATTGACTCAGTGCGGTATTCAGCCTCTCTGGTGTCAAGTCTGACTTTGAAAAAAAAAAAAAAAATCCAAAATCAGACAGAGTGTTGACACCAGAGAGGCTAAGACCGCATTGACTCAGTGCGGTATTCAGCCTCTCTGGTGTCAAGTCTGACTTTGAAAAAAAAAAAAAAAATCCAAAATCAGACAGAGTGTTGAGACCAGAGAGGCTAAGACCGCATTGACTCAGTGCGGTATTCAGCCTCTCTGGTGTCAAGTCTGACTTTGAAAAAAAAAAAAAAAATCCAAAATCAGACAGAGTGTTGAGACCAGAGAGGCTAAGACCGCATTGACTCAGTGCGGTATTCAGCCTCTCTGGTGTCAAGTCTGACTTTGAAAAAAAAAAAAAAAATCCAAAATCAGACAGAGTGTTGAGACCAGAGAGGCTAAGACCGCATTGACTCAGTGCGGTATTCAGCCTCTCTGGTGTCAAGTCTGACTTTGAAAAAAAAAAAAAAAATCCAAAATCAGACAGAGTGTTGAGACCAGAGAGGCTAAGACCGCATTGACTCAGTGCGGTATTCAGCCTCTCTGGTGTCAAGTCTGACTTTGAAAAAAAAAAAAAAAATCCAAAATCAGACAGAGTGTTGACACCAGAGAGGCTAAGACCGCATTGACTCAGTGCGGTATTCAGCCTCTCTGGTGTCAAGTCTGACTTTGAAAAAAAAAAAAAAAATCCAAAATCAGACAGAGTGTTGAGACCAGAGAGGCTAAGACCGCATTGACTCAGTGCGGTATTCAGCCTCTCTGGTGTCAAGTCTGACTTTGAAAAAAAAAAAAAAAATCCAAAATCAGACAGAGTGTTGAGACCAGAGAGGCTAAGACCGCATTGACTCAGTGCGGTATTCAGCCTCTCTGGTGTCAAGTCTGACTTTGGAAAAAAAAAAAAAATCCAAAATCAGACAGAGTGTTGAGACCAGAGAGGCTAAGACTGCATTGACTCAGTGCGGTATTCAGCCTCTCTGGTTTCAAGTCTGATTTTGGAAGAAAAAAAAAAAAAAAATCCAAAATCAGACAGAGTGTTGACACCAGAGAGGCTAAGACCGCATTGACTCAGTGCGGTATTCAGCTTCTCTGGTGTCAAGTCTGATTTTGGAAAAAAAAAAAAAACAACCAAAATCAGACAGAGTGTTGAGACCAGAGAGGCTAAGACCGCATTGACTCAGTGCGGTATTCAGCCTCTCTGGTGTCAAGTCTGACTTTGGAAAAAAAAAAAAAATCCAAAATCAGACAGAGTGTTGAGACCAGAGAGGCTAAGACTGCATTGACTCAGTGCGGTATTCAGCCTCTCTGGTTTCAAGTCTGATTTTGGAAAAAAAAAAAAAAAAAATCCAAAATCAGACAGAGTGTTGACACCAGAGAGGCTAAGACCGCATTGACTCAGTGCGGTATTCAGCTTCTCTGGTGTCAAGTCTGATTTTGGAAAAAAAAAAAAAACAACCAAAATCAGACAGAGTGTTGAGACCAGAGAGGCTAAGACCGCATTGACTCAGTGCGGTATTCAGCCTCTCTGGTGTCAAGTCTGATTTTGGGAAAAAAAAAAAAAAATCCAAAATCAGACCGAGTGTTGAGACCAGAGAGGCTAAGACCGCATTGACTCAGTGCGGTATTCAGCCTCTCTGGTGTCAAGTCTGACTTTGAAAAAAAAAAAAAAAATCCAAAATCAGACAGAGTGTTGACACCAGAGAGGCTAAGACCGCATTGACTCAGTGCGGTATTCAGCCTCTCTGGTGTCAAGTCTGACTTTGAAAAAAAAAAAAAAAATCCAAAATCAGACAGAGTGTTGAGACCAGAGAGGCTAAGACCGCATTGACTCAGTGCGGTATTCAGCCTCTCTGGTGTCAAGTCTGACTTTGAAAAAAAAAAAAAAAATCCAAAATCAGACAGAGTGTTGAGACCAGAGAGGCTAAGACCGCATTGACTCAGTGCGGTATTCAGCCTCTCTGGTGTCAAGTCTGACTTTGAAAAAAAAAAAAAAAATCCAAAATCAGACAGAGTGTTGAGACCAGAGAGGCTAAGACCGCATTGACTCAGTGCGGTATTCAGCCTCTCTGGTGTCAAGTCTGACTTTGAAAAAAAAAAAAAAAATCCAAAATCAGACAGAGTGTTGAGACCAGAGAGGCTAAGACCGCATTTGACTCAGTGCGGTATTCAGCCTCTCTGGTGTCAAGTCTGACTTTGAAAAAAAAAAAAAAATCCAAAATCAGACAGAGTGTTGACACCAGAGAGGCTAAGACCGCATTGACTCAGTGCGGTATTCAGCCTCTCTGGTGTCAAGTCTGACTTTGAAAAAAAAAAAAAAAATCCAAAATCAGACAGAGTGTTGAGACCAGAGAGGCTAAGACCGCATTGACTCAGTGCGGTATTCAGCCTCTCTGGTGTCAAGTCTGACTTTGAAAAAAAAAAAAAAATCCAAAATCAGACAGAGTGTTGAGACCAGAGAGGCTAAGACCGCATTGACTCAGTGCGGTATTCAGCCTCTCTGGTGTCAAGTCTGACTTTGGAAAAAAAAATAAAATCCAAAATCAGACAGAGTGTTGAGACCAGAGAGGCTAAGACCGCATTGACTCAGTGCGGTATTCAGCCTCTCTGGTGTCAAGTCTGACTTTGAAAAAAAAAAAAAAAATCCAAAATCAGACAGAGTGTTGAGACCAGAGAGGCTAAGACCGCATTGACTCAGTGCGGTATTCAGCCTCTCTGGTGTCAAGTCTGACTTTGAAAAAAAAAAAAAAAATCCAAAATCAGACAGAGTGTTGACACCAGAGAGGCTAAGACCGCATTGACTCAGTGCGGTATTCAGCCTCTCTGGTGTCAAGTCTGACTTTGAAAAAAAAAAAAAAAATCCAAAATCAGACAGAGTGTTGAGACCAGAGAGGCTAAGACCGCATTGACTCAGTGCGGTATTCAGCCTCTCTGGTGTCAAGTCTGACTTTGAAAAAAAAAAAAAAAATCCAAAATCAGACAGAGTGTTGACACCAGAGAGGCTAAGACCGCATTGACTCAGTGCGGTATTCAGCCTCTCTGGTGTCAAGTCTGACTTTGAAAAAAAAAAAAAAAATCCAAAATCAGACAGAGTGTTGAGACCAGAGAGGCTAAGACCGCATTGACTCAGTGCGGTATTCAGCCTCTCTGGTGTCAAGTCTGACTTTGAAAAAAAAAAAAAAAATCCAAAATCAGACAGAGTGTTGAGACCAGAGAGGCTAAGACCGCATTGACTCAGTGCGGTATTCAGCCTCTCTGGTGTCAAGTCTGACTTTGGAAAAAAAAAAAAAATCCAAAATCAGACAGAGTGTTGAGACCAGAGAGGCTAAGACTGCATTGACTCAGTGCGGTATTCAGCCTCTCTGGTGTCAAGTCTGACTTTGAAAAAAAAAAAAAAAATCCAAAATCAGACAGAGTGTTGACACCAGAGAGGCTAAGACCGCATTGACTCAGTGCGGTATTCAGCCTCTCTGGTGTCAAGTCTGACTTTGAAAAAAAAAAAAAAAATCCAAAATCAGACAGAGTGTTGAGACCAGAGAGGCTAAGACCGCATTGACTCAGTGCGGTATTCAGCCTCTCTGGTGTCAAGTCTGACTTTGAAAAAAAAAAAAAAAATCCAAAATCAGACAGAGTGTTGAGACCAGAGAGGCTAAGACCGCATTGACTCAGTGCGGTATTCAGCCTCTCTGGTGTCAAGTCTGACTTTGAAAAAAAAAAAAAAATCCAAAATCAGACAGAGTGTTGACACCAGAGAGGCTAAGACCGCATTGACTCAGTGCGGTATTCAGCCTCTCTGGTGTCAAGTCTGACTTTGAAAAAAAAAAAAAAAATCCAAAATCAGACAGAGTGTTGAGACCAGAGAGGCTAAGACCGCATTGACTCAGTGCGGTATTCAGCCTCTCTGGTGTCAAGTCTGACTTTGAAAAAAAAAAAAAAAATCCAAAATCAGACAGAGTGTTGAGACCAGAGAGGCTAAGACCGCATTGACTCAGTGCGGTATTCAGCCTCTCTGGTGTCAAGTCTGACTTTGGAAAAAAAAAAAAAAATCCAAAATCAGACAGAGTGTTGAGACCAGAGAGGCTAAGACTGCATTGACTCAGTGCGGTATTCAGCCTCTCTGGTTTCAAGTCTGATTTTGGAAGAAAAAAAAAAAAAAAATCCAAAATCAGACAGAGTGTTGACACCAGAGAGGCTAAGACCGCATTGACTCAGTGCGGTATTCAGCTTCTCTGGTGTCAAGTCTGATTTTGGAAAAAAAAAAACAAACAACCAAAATCAGACAGAGTGTTGAGACCAGAGAGGCTAAGACCGCATTGACTCAGTGCGGTATTCAGCCTCTCTGGTGTCAAGTCTGACTTTGGAAAAAAAAAAAAAATCCAAAATCAGACAGAGTGTTGAGACCAGAGAGGCTAAGACTGCATTGACTCAGTGCGGTATTCAGCCTCTCTGGTTTCAAGTCTGATTTTGGAAAAAAAAAAAAAAAAAAATCCAAAATCAGACAGAGTGTTGACACCAGAGAGGCTAAGACCGCATTGACTCAGTGCGGTATTCAGCTTCTCTGGTGTCAAGTCTGATTTTGGAAAAAAAAAAAAAAAAAACCAAAATCAGACAGAGTGTTGAGACCAGAGAGGCTAAGACCGCATTGACTCAGTGCGGTATTCAGCCTGTCTGGTGTCAAGTCTGATTTTGGGAAAAAAAAAAAAAAATCCAAAATCAGACCGAGTGTTGAGACCAGAGAGGCTAAGACCGCATTGACTCAGTGCGGTATTCAGCCTCTCTGGTGTCAAGTCTGACTTTGAAAAAAAAAAAAAAAATCCAAAATCAGACAGAGTGTTGACACCAGAGAGGCTAAGACCGCATTGACTCAGTGCGGTATTCAGCCTCTCTGGTGTCAAGTCTGACTTTGAAAAAAAAAAAAAAAATCCAAAATCAGACAGAGTGTTGAGACCAGAGAGGCTAAGACCGCATTGACTCAGTGCGGATTCAGCCTCTCTGGTGTCAAGTCTGACTTTGAAAAAAAAAAAAAAAAATCCAAAATCAGACAGAGTGTTGAGACCAGAGAGGCTAAGACCGCATTGACTCAGTGCGGTATTCAGCCTCTCTGGTGTCAAGTCTGACTTTGAAAAAAAAAAAAAAAATCCAAAATCAGACAGAGTGTTGAGACCAGAGAGGCTAAGACCGCATTGACTCAGTGCGGTATTCAGCCTCTCTGGTGTCAAGTCTGACTTTGAAAAAAAAAAAAAAAATCCAAAATCAGACAGAGTGTTGAGACCAGAGAGGCTAAGACCGCATTGACTCAGTGCGGTATTCAGCCTCTCTGGTGTCAAGTCTGACTTTGAAAAAAAAAAAAAAAAATCCAAAATCAGACAGAGTGTTGACACCAGAGAGGCTAAGACCGCATTGACTCAGTGCGGTATTCAGCCTCTCTGGTGTCAAGTCTGACTTTGAAAAAAAAAAAAAAATCCAAAATCAGACAGAGTGTTGAGACCAGAGAGGCTAAGACCGCATTGACTCAGTGCGGTATTCAGCCTCTCTGGTGTCAAGTCTGACTTTGAAAAAAAAAAAAAAAATCCAAAATCAGACAGAGTGTTGAGACCAGAGAGGCTAAGACCGCATTGACTCAGTGCGGTATTCAGCCTCTCTGGTGTCAAGTCTGACTTTGGAAAAAAAAAAAAAAAATCCAAAATCAGACAGAGTGTTGAGACCAGAGAGGCTAAGACCGCATTGACTCAGTGCGGTATTCAGCCTCTCTGGTGTCAAGTCTGACTTTGAAAAAAAAAAAAAAAATCCAAAATCAGACAGAGTGTTGAGACCAGAGAGGCTAAGACCGCATTGACTCAGTGCGGTATTCAGCCTCTCTGGTGTCAAGTCTGACTTTGAAAAAAAAAAAAAAAATCCAAAATCAGACAGAGTGTTGACACCAGAGAGGCTAAGACCGCATTGACTCAGTGCGGTATTCAGCCTCTCTGGTGTCAAGTCTGACTTTAAAAAAAAAAAAAAAATCCAAAATCAGACAGAGTGTTGAGACCAGAGAGGCTAAGACCGCATTGACTCAGTGCGGTATTCAGCCTCTCTGGTGTCAAGTCTGACTTTGAAAAAAAAAAAAAAAATCCAAAATCAGACAGAGTGTTGAGACCAGAGAGGCTAAGACCGCATTGACTCAGTGCGGTATTCAGCCTCTCTGGTGTCAAGTCTGACTTTGGAAAAAAAAAAAAAATCCAAAATCAGACAGAGTGTTGAGACCAGAGAGGCTAAGACTGCATTGACTCAGTGCGGTATTCAGCCTCTCTGGTTTCAAGTCTGATTTTGGAAGAAAAAAAAAAAAAAAATCCAAAATCAGACAGAGTGTTGACACCAGAGAGGCTAAGACCGCATTGACTCAGTGCGGTATTCAGCTTCTCTGGTGTCAAGTCTGATTTTGGAAAAAAAAAACAAACAACCAAAATCAGACAGAGTGTTGAGACCAGAGAGGCTAAGACCGCATTGACTCAGTGCGGTATTCAGCCTCTCTGGTGTCAAGTCTGACTTTGGAAAAAAAAAAAAAAATCCAAAATCAGACAGAGTGTTGAGACCAGAGAGGCTAAGACTGCATTGACTCAGTGCGGTATTCAGCCTCTCTGGTTTCAAGTCTGATTTTGGAAAAAAAAAAAAAAAAAATCCAAAATCAGACAGAGTGTTGACACCAGAGAGGCTAAGACCGCATTGACTCAGTGCGGTATTCAGCTTCTCTGGTGTCAAGTCTGATTTTGGAAAAAAAAAAAAAAACAACCAAAATCAGACAGAGTGTTGAGACCAGAGAGGCTAAGACCGCATTGACTCAGTGCGGTATTCAGCCTCTCTGGTGTCAAGTCTGATTTTGGGAAAAAAAAAAAAAAATCCAAAATCAGACCGAGTGTTGAGACCAGAGAGGCTAAGACCGCATTGACTCAGTGCGGTATTCAGCCTCTCTGGTGTCAAGTCTGACTTTGAAAAAAAAAAAAAAAATCCAAAATCAGACAGAGTGTTGACACCAGAGAGGCTAAGACCGCATTGACTCAGTGCGGTATTCAGCCTCTCTGGTGTCAAGTCTGACTTTGAAAAAAAAAAAAAAAATCCAAATCAGACAGAGTGTTGAGACCAGAGAGGCTAAGACCGCATTGACTCAGTGCGGTATTCAGCCTCTCTGGTGTCAAGTCTGACTTTGAAAAAAAAAAAAAAAATCCAAAATCAGACAGAGTGTTGAGACCAGAGAGGCTAAGACCGCATTGACTCAGTGCGGTATTCAGCCTCTCTGGTGTCAAGTCTGACTTTGAAAAAAAAAAAAAAATCCAAAATCAGACAGAGTGTTGAGACCAGAGAGGCTAAGACCGCATTGACTCAGTGCGGTATTCAGCCTCTCTGGTGTCAAGTCTGACTTTGAAAAAAAAAAAAAAAATCCAAAATCAGACAGAGTGTTGAGACCAGAGAGGCTAAGACCGCATTGACTCAGTGCGGTATTCAGCCTCTCTGGTGTCAAGTCTGACTTTGAAAAAAAAAAAAAAAATCCAAAATCAGACAGAGTGTTGACACCAGAGAGGCTAAGACC
The DNA here is from genome assembly GCF_964638095.1 of Poromitra crassiceps. Classification (NCBI taxonomy): domain Eukaryota; kingdom Metazoa; phylum Chordata; class Actinopteri; order Beryciformes; family Melamphaidae; genus Poromitra; species Poromitra crassiceps. Next base: position 13,369 of record NW_028151107.1, on the reverse strand, counting down.
GCATTGACTCAGTGCGGTATTCAGCCTCTCTGGTGTCAAGTCTGACTTTGAAAAAAAAAAAAAAATCCAAAATCAGACAGAGTGTTGAGACCAGAGAGGCTAAGACCGCATTGACTCAGTGCGGTATTCAGCCTCTCTGGTGTCAAGTCTGACTTTGAAAAAAAAAAAAAAAATCCAAAATCAGACAGAGTGTTGAGACCAGAGAGGCTAAGACCGCATTGACTCAGTGCGGTATTCAGCCTCTCTGGTGTCAAGTCTGACTTTGGAAAAAAAAAAAAAATCCAAAATCAGACAGAGTGTTGAGACCAGAGAGGCTAAGACCGCATTGACTCAGTGCGGTATTCAGCCTCTCTGGTGTCAAGTCTGACTTTGAAAAAAAAAAAAAAATCCAAAATCAGACAGAGTGTTGAGACCAGAGAGGCTAAGACCGCATTGACTCAGTGCGGTATTCAGCCTCTCTGGTGTCAAGTCTGACTTTGAAAAAAAAAAAAAAAATCCAAAATCAGACAGAGTGTTGACACCAGAGAGGCTAAGACCGCATTGACTCAGTGCGGTATTCAGCCTCTCTGGTGTCAAGTCTGACTTTAAAAAAAAAAAAAAAAATCCAAAATCAGACAGAGTGTTGAGACCAGAGAGGCTAAGACCGCATTGACTCAGTGCGGTATTCAGCCTCTCTGGTGTCAAGTCTGACTTTGAAAAAAAAAAAAAAAAATCCAAAATCAGACAGAGTGTTGAGACCAGAGAGGCTAAGACCGCATTGACTCAGTGCGGTATTCAGCCTCTCTGGTGTCAAGTCTGACTTTGAAAAAAAAAAAAAAATCCAAAATCAGACAGAGTGTTGACACCAGAGAGGCTAAGACCGCATTGACTCAGTGCGGTATTCAGCCTCTCTGGTGTCAAGTCTGACTTTGAAAAAAAAAAAAAAAATCCAAAATCAGACAGAGTGTTGAGACCAGAGAGGCTAAGACCGCATTGACTCAGTGCGGTATTCAGCCTCTCTGGTGTCAAGTCTGACTTTGAAAAAAAAAAAAAAAATCCAAAATCAGACAGAGTGTTGAGACCAGAGAGGCTAAGACCGCATTGACTCAGTGCGGTATTCAGCCTCTCTGGTGTCAAGTCTGACTTTGGAAAAAAAAAAAAAATCCAAAATCAGACAGAGTGTTGAGACCAGAGAGGCTAAGACTGCATTGACTCAGTGCGGTATTCAGCCTCTCTGGTGTCAAGTCTGACTTTGAAAAAAAAAAAAAAAATCCAAAATCAGACAGAGTGTTGACACCAGAGAGGCTAAGACCGCATTGACTCAGTGCGGTATTCAGCCTCTCTGGTGTCAAGTCTGACTTTGAAAAAAAAAAAAAAAATCCAAAATCAGACAGAGTGTTGAGACCAGAGAGGCTAAGACCGCATTGACTCAGTGCGGTATTCAGCCTCTCTGGTGTCAAGTCTGACTTTGAAAAAAAAAAAAAAAATCCAAAATCAGACAGAGTGTTGAGACCAGAGAGGCTAAGACCGCATTGACTCAGTGCGGTATTCAGCCTCTCTGGTGTCAAGTCTGACTTTGAAAAAAAAAAAAAAAATCCAAAATCAGACAGAGTGTTGACACCAGAGAGGCTAAGACCGCATTGACTCAGTGCAGTATTCAGCCTCTCTGGTGTCAAGTCTGACTTTGAAAAAAAAAAAAAAAATCCAAAATCAGACAGAGTGTTGACACCAGAGAGGCTAAGACCGCATTGACTCAGTGCGGTATTCAGCCTCTCTGGTGTCAAGTCTGACTTTGAAAAAAAAAAAAAAAAATCAAAAATCAGACAGAGTGTTGAGACCAGAGAGGCTAAGACCGCATTGACTCAGTGCGGTATTCAGCCTCTCTGGTGTCAAGTCTGACTTTGAAAAAAAAAAAAAAAATCCAAAATCAGACAGAGTGTTGACACCAGAGAGGCTAAGACCGCATTGACTCAGTGCAGTATTCAGCCTCTCTGGTGTCAAGTCTGACTTTGAAAAAAAAAAAAAAAATCCAAAATCAGACAGAGTGTTGACACCAGAGAGGCTAAGACCGCATTGACTCAGTGCGGTATTCAGCCTCTCTGGTGTCAAGTCTGACTTTGAAAAAAAAAAAAAAAATCCAAAATCAGACAGAGTGTTGAGACCAGAGAGGCTAAGACCGCATTGACTCAGTGCGGTATTCAGCCTCTCTGGTGTCAAGTCTGACTTTGAAAAAAAAAAAAAAAATCCAAAATCAGACAGAGTGTTGAGACCAGAGAGGCTAAGACCGCATTGACTCAGTGCGGTATTCAGCCTCTCTGGTGTCAAGTCTGACTTTGAAAAAAAAAAAAAAAATCCAAAATCAGACAGAGTGTTGACACCAGAGAGGCTAAGACCGCATTGACTCAGTGCGGTATTCAGCCTCTCTGGTGTCAAGTCTGACTTTGAAAAAAAAAAAAAAAATCCAAAATCAGACAGAGTGTTGAGACCAGAGAGGCTAAGACCGCATTGACTCAGTGCGGTATTCAGCCTCTCTGGTGTCAAGTCTGACTTTGAAAAAAAAAAAAAAAATCCAAAATCAGACAGAGTGTTGAGACCAGAGAGGCTAAGACCGCATTGACTCAGTGCGGTATTCAGCCTCTCTGGTGTCAAGTCTGATTTTGGGAAAAAAAAAAAAAAATCCAAAATCAGACCGAGTGTTGAGACCAGAGAGGCTAAGACCGCATTGACTCAGTGCGGTATTCAGCCTCTCTGGTGTCAAGTCTGACTTTGAAAAAAAAAAAAAAAATCCAAAATCAGACAGAGTGTTGACACCAGAGAGGCTAAGACCGCATTGACTCAGTGCGGTATTCAGCCTCTCTGGTGTCAAGTCTGACTTTGAAAAAAAAAAAAAAAATCCAAAATCAGACAGAGTGTTGACACCAGAGAGGCTAAGACCGCATTGACTCAGTGCGGTATTCAGCCTCTCTGGTGTCAAGTCTGACTTTGAAAAAAAAAAAAAAAATCCAAAATCAGACAGAGTGTTGAGACCAGAGAGGCTAAGACCGCATTGACTCAGTGCGGTATTCAGCCTCTCTGGTGTCAAGTCTGACTTTGAAAAAAAAAAAAAAATCCAAAATCAGACAGAGTGTTGAGACCAGAGAGGCTAAGACTGCATTGACTCAGTGCGGTATTCAGCCTCTCTGGTGTCAAGTCTGACTTTGAAAAAAAAAAAAAAAATCCAAAATCAGACAGAGTGTTGAGACCAGAGAGGCTAAGACCGCATTGACTCAGTGCGGTATTCAGCCTCTCTGGTGTCAAGTCTGACTTTGAAAAAAAAAAAAAAAATCCAAAATCAGACAGAGTGTTGAGACCAGAGAGGCTAAGACCGCATTGACTCAGTGCGGTATTCAGCCTCTCTGGTGTCAAGTCTGACTTTGAAAAAAAAAAAAAAAATCCAAAATCAGACAGAGTGTTGAGACCAGAGAGGCTAAGACCGCATTGACTCAGTGCGGTATTCAGCCTCTCTGGTGTCAAGTCTGACTTTGAAAAAAAAAAAAAAAATCCAAAATCAGACAGAGTGTTGACACCAGAGAGGCTAAGACCGCATTGACTCAGTGCGGTATTCAGCCTCTCTGGTGTCAAGTCTGACTTTGAAAAAAAAAAAAAAAATCCAAAATCAGACAGAGTGTTGAGACCAGAGAGGCTAAGACCGCATTGACTCAGTGCGGTATTCAGCCTCTCTGGTGTCAAGTCTGACTTTGAAAAAAAAAAAAAAATCCAAAATCAGACAGAGTGTTGAGACCAGAGAGGCTAAGACTGCATTGACTCAGTGCGGTATTCAGCCTCTCTGGTGTCAAGTCTGACTTTGAAAAAAAAAAAAAAAATCCAAAATCAGACAGAGTGTTGAGACCAGAGAGGCTAAGACCGCATTGACTCAGTGCGGTATTCAGCCTCTCTGGTGTCAAGTCTGACTTTGAAAAAAAAAAAAAAATCCAAAATCAGACAGAGTGTTGAGACCAGAGAGGCTAAGACCGCATTGACTCAGTGCGGTATTCAGCCTCTCTGGTGTCAAGTCTGACTTTGAAAAAAAAAAAAAAAATCCAAAATCAGACAGAGTGTTGAGACCAGAGAGGCTAAGACCGCATTGACTCAGTGCGGTATTCAGCCTCTCTGGTGTCAAGTCTGACTTTGAAAAAAAAAAAAAAAATCCAAAATCAGACAGAGTGTTGACACCAGAGAGGCTAAGACCGCATTGACTCAGTGCGGTATTCAGCCTCTCTGGTGTCAAGTCTGACTTTGAAAAAAAAAAAAAAAATCCAAAATCAGACAGAGTGTTGAGACCAGAGAGGCTAAGACCGCATTGACTCAGTGCGGTATTCAGCCTCTCTGGTGTCAAGTCTGACTTTGGAAAAAAAAAAAAAATCCAAAATCAGACAGAGTGTTGAGACCAGAGAGGCTAAGACTGCATTGACTCAGTGCGGTATTCAGCCTCTCTGGTTTCAAGTCTGATTTTGGAAAAAAAAAAAAAAAAAAATCCAAAATCAGACAGAGTGTTGACACCAGAGAGGCTAAGACCGCATTGACTCAGTGCGGTATTCAGCTTCTCTGGTGTCAAGTCTGATTTTGGAAAAAAAAAAAAAAAAAACCAAAATCAGACAGAGTGTTGAGACCAGAGAGGCTAAGACCGCATTGACTCAGTGCGGTATTCAGCCTCTCTGGTGTCAAGTCTGACTTTGGAAAAAAAAAAAAAATCCAAAATCAGACAGAGTGTTGAGACCAGAGAGGCTAAGACTGCATTTACTCAGTGCTGTATTCAGCCTCTCTGGTTTCAAGTCTGATTTTGGAAAAAAAAAAAAAAAAAAATCCAAAATCAGACAGAGTGTTGACACCAGAGAGGCTAAGACCGCATTGACTCAGTGCGGTATTCAGCTTCTCTGGTGTCAAGTCTGATTTTGGAAAAAAAAAAAAAAAAACCAAAATCAGACAGAGTGTTGAGACCAGAGAGGCTAAGACCGCATTGACTCAGTGCGGTATTCAGCCTCTCTGGTGTCAAGTCTGATTTTGGGAAAAAAAAAAAAAAATCCAAAATCAGACCGAGTGTTGAGACCAGAGAGGCTAAGACCGCATTGACTCAGTGCGGTATTCAGCCTCTCTGGTGTCAAGTCTGACTTTGAAAAAAAAAAAAAAAATCCAAAATCAGACAGAGTGTTGACACCAGAGAGGCTAAGACCGCATTGACTCAGTGCGGTATTCAGCCTCTCTGGTGTCAAGTCTGACTTTGAAAAAAAAAAAAAAAATCCAAAATCAGACAGAGTGTTGAGACCAGAGAGGCTAAGACCGCATTGACTCAGTGCGGTATTCAGCCTCTCTGGTGTCAAGTCTGACTTTGAAAAAAAAAAAAAAAATCCAAAATCAGACAGAGTGTTGAGACCAGAGAGGCTAAGACCGCATTGACTCAGTGCGGTATTCAGCCTCTCTGGTGTCAAGTCTGACTTTGAAAAAAAAAAAAAAAATCCAAAATCAGACAGAGTGTTGAGACCAGAGAGGCTAAGACCGCATTGACTCAGTGCGGTATTCAGCCTCTCTGGTGTCAAGTCTGACTTTGAAAAAAAAAAAAAAAATCCAAAATCAGACAGAGTGTTGAGACCAGAGAGGCTAAGACCGCATTGACTCAGTGCGGTATTCAGCCTCTCTGGTGTCAAGTCTGACTTTGAAAAAAAAAAAAAAAATCCAAAATCAGACAGAGTGTTGAGACCAGAGAGGCTAAGACCGCATTGACTCAGTGCGGTATTCAGCCTCTCTGGTGTCAAGTCTGACTTTGAAAAAAAAAAAAAAATCCAAAATCAGACAGAGTGTTGACACCAGAGAGGCTAAGACCGCATTGACTCAGTGCGGTATTCAGCCTCTCTGGTGTCAAGTCTGATTTTGGGAAAAAAAAAAAAAATCCAAAATCAGAGTGTTGAGACCAGAGAGGCTAAGACCGCATTGACTCAGTGCGGTATTCAGCCTCTCTGGTGTCAAGTCTGATTTTGGGAAAAAAAAAAAAAATCCAAAATCAGAGTGTTGAGACCAGAGAGGCTAAGACCGCATTGACTCAGTGCGGTATTCAGCCTCTCTGGTGTCAAGTCTGATTTTGGGAAAAAAAAAAAAATCCAAAATCAGACAGAGTGTTGAGACCAGAGAGGCTAAGACCGCATTGACTCAGTGCGGTATTCAGCCTCTCTGGTGTCAAGTCTGATTTTGGGAAAAAAAAAAAAATCCAAAATCAGAGTGTTGAGACCAGAGAGGCTAAGACCGCATTGACTCAGTGCGGTATTCAGCCTCTCTGGTGTCAAGTCTGATTTTGGGGAAAAAAAAAAAAATCCAAAATCAGAGTGTTGAGACCAGAGAGGCTAAGACCGCATTGACTCAGTGCGGTATTCAGCCTCTCTGGTGTCAAGTCTGATTTTGGGAAAAAAAAAAAAATCCAAAATCAGACAGAGTGTTGAGACCAGAGAGGCTAAGACCGCATTGACTCAGTGCGGTATTCAGCCTCTCTGGTGTCAAGTCTGATTTTGGGAAAAAAAAAAAAATCCAAAATCAGAGTGTTGAGACCAGAGAGGCTAAGACCGCATTGACTCAGTGCGGTATTCAGCCTCTCTGGTGTCAAGTCTGATTTTGGGAAAAAAAAAAAAATCCAAAATCAGAGTGTTGAGACCAGAGAGGCTAAGACCGCATTGACTCAGTGCGGTATTCAGCCTCTCTGGTGTCAAGTCTGATTTTGGGAAAAAAAAAAAAAATCCAAAATCAGAGTGTTGAGACCAGAGATGCTAAGACCGCATTGACTCAGTGCGGTATTCAGCCTCTCTGGTGTCAAGTCTGATTTTGGGAAAAAAAAAAAAATCCAAAATCAGAGTGTTGAGACCAGAGAGGCTAAGACCGCATTGACTCAGTGCGGTATTCAGCCTCTCTGGTGTCAAGTCTGATTTTGGGAAAAAAAAAAAAAATCCAAAATCAGAGTGTTGAGACCAGAGAGGCTAAGACCGCATTGACTCAGTGCGGTATTCAGCCTCTCTGGTGTCAAGTCTGATTTTGGGAAAAAAAAAAAAATCCAAAATCAGACAGAGTGTTGAGACCAGAGAGGCTAAGACCGCATTGACTCAGTGCGGTATTCAGCCTCTCTGGTGTCAAGTCTGATTTTGGGAAAAAAAAAAAAAATCCAAAATCAGAGTGTTGAGACCAGAGAGGCTAAGACCGCATTGACTCAGTGCGGTATTCAGCCTCTCTGGTGTCAAGTCTGATTTTGGGGAAAAAAAAAAAAATCCAAAATCAGAGTGTTGAGACCAGAGAGGCTAAGACCGCATTGACTCAGTGCGGTATTCAGCCTCTCTGGTGTCAAGTCTGATTTTGGGAAAAAAAAAAAAATCCAAAATCAGACAGAGTGTTGAGACCAGAGAGGCTAAGACCGCATTGACTCAGTGCGGTATTCAGCCTCTCTGGTGTCAAGTCTGATTTTGGGAAAAAAAAAAAAAATCCAAAATCAGAGTGTTGAGACCAGAGAGGCTAAGACCGCATTGACTCAGTGCGGTATTCAGCCTCTCTGGTGTCAAGTCTGATTTTGGGAAAAAAAAAAAAATCCAAAATCAGAGTGTTGAGACCAGAGAGGCTAAGACCGCATTGACTCAGTGCGGTATTCAGCCTCTCTGGTGTCAAGTCTGATTTTGGGAAAAAAAAAAAAAATCCAAAATCAGAGTGTTGAGACCAGAGAGGCTAAGACCGCATTGACTCAGTGCGGTATTCAGCCTCTCTGGTGTCAAGTCTGATTTTGGGAAAAAAAAAAAAAAATCCAAAATCAGAGTGTTGAGACCAGAGAGGCTAAGACCGCATTGACTCAGTGCGGTATTCAGCCTCTCTGGTGTCAAGTCTGACTTTGAAAAAAAAAAAAAAAATCCAAAATCAGACAGAGTGTTGACACCAGAGAGGCTAAGACCGCATTGACTCAGTGCGGTATTCAGCCTCTCTGGTGTCAAGTCTGACTTTGAAAAAAAAAAAAAAATCCAAAATCAGACAGAGTGTTGAGACCAGAGAGGCTAAGACCGCATTGACTCAGTGCGGTATTCAGCCTCTCTGGTGTCAAGTCTGATTTTGGGAAAAAAAAAAAAAATCCAAAATCAGAGTGTTGAGACCAGAGAGGCTAAGACCGCATTGACTCAGTGCGGTATTCAGCCTCTCTGGTGTCAAGTCTGATTTTGGGAAAAAAAAAAAAAATCCAAAATCAGAGTGTTGAGACCAGAGAGGCTAAGACCGCATTGACTCAGTGCGGTATTCAGCCTCTCTGGTGTCAAGTCTGATTTTGGGAAAAAAAAAAAAAATCCAAAATCAGAGTGTTGAGACCAGAGAGGCTAAGACCGCATTGACTCAGTGCAGTATTCAGCCTCTCTGGTGTCAAGTCTGATTTTGGGAAAAAAAAAAAAATCCAAAATCAGAGTGTTGAGACCAGAGAGGCTAAGACCGCATTGACTCAGTGCGGTATTCAGCCTCTCTGGTGTCAAGTCTGATTTTGGGAAAAAAAAAAAAATCCAAAATCAGAGTGTTGAGACCAGAGAGGCTAAGACCGCATTGACTCAGTGCGGTATTCAGCCTCTCTGGTGTCAAGTCTGATTTTGGGAAAAAAAAAAAAATCCAAAATCAGAGTGTTGAGACCAGAGAGGCTAAGACCGCATTGACTCAGTGCGGTATTCAGCCTCTCTGGTGTCAAGTCTGATTTTGGGAAAAAAAAAAAAAATCCAAAATCAGAGTGTTGAGACCAGAGAGGCTAAGACCGCATTGACTCAGTGCGGTATTCAGCCTCTCTGGTGTCAAGTCTGATTTTGGGAAAAAAAAAAAAAATCCAAAATCAGAGTGTTGAGACCAGAGAGGCTAAGACCGCATTGACTCAGTGCGGTATTCAGCCTCTCTGGTGTCAAGTCTGATTTTGGGAAAAAAAAAAAAAATCCAAAATCAGAGTGTTGAGACCAGAGAGGCTAAGACCGCATTGACTCAGTGCGGTATTCAGCCTCTCTGGTGTCAAGTCTGATTTTGGGAAAAAAAAAAAAATCCAAAATCAGACAGAGTGTTGAGACCAGAGAGGCTAACACCGCATTGACTCAGTGCGGTATTCAGCCTCTCTGGTGTCAAGTCTGATTTTAGGAAAAAAAAAAAAAATCCAAAATCAGAGTGTTGAGACCAGAGAGGCTAAGACCGCATTGACTCAGTGCGGTATTCAGCCTCTCTGGTGTCAAGTCTGATTTTGGGAAAAAAAAAAAAAATCCAAAATCAGACAGAGTGTTGAGACCAGAGAGGCTAAGACCGCATTGACTCAGTGCAGTATTCAGCCTCTCTGGTGTCAAGTCTGATTTTGGGAAAAAAAAAAAAAATCCAAAATCAGAGTGTTGAGACCAGAGAGGCTAAGACCGCATTGACTCAGTGCGGTATTCAGCCTCTCTGGTGTCAAGTCTGATTTTGGGAGAAAAAAAAAAAATCCAAAATCAGAGTGTTGAGACCAGAGAGGCTAAGACCGCATTGACTCAGTGCGGTATTCAGCCTCTCTGGTGTCAAGTCTGATTTTGGGAAAAAAAAAAAAATCCAAAATCAGACAGAGTGTTGAGACCAGAGAGGCTAAGACCGCATTGACTCAGTGCGGTATTCAGCCTCTCTGGTGTCAAGTCTGATTTTAGGGAAAAAAAAAAAAAATCCAAAATCAGAGTGTTGAGACCAGAGAGGCTAAGACCGCATTGACTCAGTGCGGTATTCAGCCTCTCTGGTGTCAAGTCTGATTTTGGGAAAAAAAAAAAAATCCAAAATCAGAGTGTTGAGACCAGAGAGGCTAAGACCGCATTGACTCAGTGCAGTATTCAGCCTCTCTGGTGTCAAGTCTGATTTTGGGAAAAAAAAAAAAAATCCAAAATCAGAGTGTTGAGACCAGAGAGGCTAAGACCGCATTGACTCAGTGCTGGTATTCAGCCTCTCTGGTGTCAAGTCTGATTTTGGGAAAAAAAAAAAAATCCAAAATCAGAGTGTTGAGACCAGAGAGGCTAAGACCGCATTGACTCAGTGCGGTATTCAGCCTCTCTGGTGTCAAGTCTGATTTTGGGAAAAAAAAAAAAAATCCAAAATCAGAGTGTTGAGACCAGAGAGGCTAAGACCGCATTGACTCAGTGCGGTATTCAGCCTCTCTGGTGTCAAGTCTGATTTTGGGAAAAAAAAAAAAAAATCCAAAATCAGAGTGTTGAGACCAGAGAGGCTAAGACCGCATTGACTCAGTGCGGTATTCAGCAGCCTCTCTGGTGTCAAGTCTGATTTTGGGAAAAAAAAAAAAAATCCAAAATCAGAGTGTTGAGACCAGAGAGGCTAAGACCGCATTGACTCAGTGCAGTATTCAGCCTCTCTGGTGTCAAGTCTGATTTTGGGAAAAAAAAAAAAAATCCAAAATCAGAGTGTTGAGACCAGAGAGGCTAAGACCGCATTGACTCAGTGCGGTATTCAGCCTCTCTGGTGTCAAGTCTGATTTTGGGGAAAAAAAAAAAAAATCCAAAATCAGAGTGTTGAGACCAGAGAGGCTAAGACCGCATTGACTCAGTGCGGTATTCAGCCTCTCTGGTGTCAAGTCTGATTTTGGGAAAAAAAAAAAAAATCCAAAATCAGAGTGTTGAGACCAGATGAGGCTAAGACCGCATTGACTCAGTGCGGTATTCAGCCTCTCTGGTGTCAAGTCTGATTTTGGGAAAAAAAAAAAAAATCCAAAATCAGAGTGTTGAGACCAGAGAGGCTAAGACCGCATTGACTCAGTGCGGTATTCAGCCTCTCTGGTGTCAAGTCTGATTTTGGGAAAAAAAAAAAATCCAAAATCAGAGTGTTGAGACCAGAGAGGCTAAGACCGCATTGACTCAGTGCGGTATTCAGCCTCTCTGGTGTCAAGTCTGATTTTGGGAAAAAAAAAAAAAATCCAAAATCAGAGTGTTGAGACAGAGAGGCTAAGACCGCATTGACTCAGTGCGGTATTCAGCCTCTCTGGTGTCAAGTCTGATTTTGGGAAAAAAAAAAAAAATCCAAAATCAACAGAGTGTTGAGACCAGAGAGGCTAAGACCGCATTGACTCAGTGCGGTATTCAGCCTCTCTGGTGTCAAGTCTGATTTTGGGAAAAAAAAAAAAATCCAAAATCAGAGTGTTGAGACCAGAGAGGCTAAGACCGCATTGACTCAGTGCGGTATTCAGCCTCTCTGGTGTCAAGTCTGATTTTGGGAAAAAAAAAAAAATCCAAAATCAGAAGAGTGTTGAGACCAGAGAGGCTAAGACCGCATTGACTCAGTGCGGTATTCAGCCTCTCTGGTGTCAAGTCTGATTTTGGAGAAAAAAAAAAAAATCCAAAATCAGAGTGTTGAGACCAGAGAGGCTAAGACCGCATTGACTCAGTGCGGTATTCAGCCTCTCTGGTGTCAAGTCTGATTTTGGGAAAAAAAAAAAAAATCCAAAATCAGAGTGTTGAGACCAGAGAGGGCTAAGACCGCATTGACTCAGTGCGGTATTCAGCCTCTCTGGTGTCAAGTCTGATTTTGGGAAAAAAAAAAAAATCCAAAATCAGACAGAGTGTTGAGACCAGAGAGGCTAAGACCGCATTGACTCAGTGCGGTATTCAGCCTCTCTGGTGTCAAGTCTGATTTTGGAAAAAAAAAAAAATCCAAAATCAGAGAGTGTTGAGACCAGAGAGGCTAAGACCGCATTGACTCAGTGCGGTATTCAGCCTCTCTGGTGTCAAGTCTGATTTTGGGAAAAAAAAAAAAATCCAAAATCAGAGTGTTGAGACCAGAGAGGCTAAGACCGCATTGACTCAGTGCGGTATTCAGCCTCTCTGGTGTCAAGTCTGATTTTGGGGAAAAAAAAAAAAATCCAAAATCAACAGAGTGTTGAGACAGAGAGGCTAAGACCGCATTGACTCAGTGCGGTATTCAGCCTCTCTGGTGTCAAGTCTGATTTTGGGAAAAAAAAAAAAAATCCAAAATCAGAAGTGTTGAGACCAGAGAGGCTAAGACCGCATTGACTCAGTGCGGTATTCAGCCTCTCTGGTGTCAAGTCTGATTTTAGGAAGAAAAAAAAACATCACTAAATAGAGTGTATGAGAACAGAGAGGCTAAGACCGCATGACTCAGTGCCGGTATTCAGCCTCTCTGGTGTCAAGTCTGATTTGGGAAAAAAAAATAAAAATCCAAATCAGACCGAGTGTTGAGACCTAGGAGGCTAAGACCGCATTGATCAGTGCAGTATTCAGCCTCTCTGGTGTCAAGTCTGATTTGGGAATAAAAAAAAAAAATCCAAAATCAGAGTGTTGAGACCAGAGAGGCTAAGAACCGCATTGACTCCAGTGCGGTATTCAGCCTCTCTGGTGTCAAGTCTGATTTTGGAGAAAAAAGAGTGTTGAGACCAGAGAGGCTAAGACCGCATTGACTCAGTGCGGTATTCAGCCTCTCTGGTGTCAAGTCTGATTTTGGGAAAAAAAAAAAAATCCAAAATCAGACAGAGTGTTGAGACCAGAGAGGCTAAGACCGCATTGACTCAGTGCGGTATTCAGCCTCTCTGGTGTCAAGTCTGATTTTGGGAAAAAAAAAAAAATCCAAAATCAGAGTGTTGAGACCAGAGAGGCTAAGACCGCATTGACTCAGTGCGGTATTCAGCCTCTCTGGTGTCAAGTCTGATTTTGGGAAAAAAAAAAAAAATCCAAAATCAGAGTGTTGAGACCAGAGAGGCTAAGACCGCATTGACTCAGTGCGTATTCAGCCTCTCTGGTGTCAAGTCTGATTTTGGGAAAAAAAAAAAAATCCAAAATCAGAGTGTTGAGACCAGAGAGGCTAAGACCGCATTGACTCAGTGCGGTATTCAGCCTCTCTGGTGTCAAGTCTGATTTTGGGAAAAAAAAAAAATCCAAAATCAGAGTGTTGAGACCAGAGAGGCTAAGACCGCATTGACTCAGTGCGGTATTCAGCCTCTCTGGTGTCAAGTCTGATTTTGGGAAAAAAAAAAAAATCCAAAATCAGAGTGTTGAGACCAGAGAGGCTAAGACCGCATTGACTCAGTGCGGTATTCAGCCTCTCTGGTGTCAAGTCTGATTTTGGGAAAAAAAAAAAAAATCCAAAATCAGAGTGTTGAGACCAGAGAGGCTAAGACCGCATTGACTCAGTGCGGTATTCAGCCTCTCTGGTGTCAAGTCTGATTTTGGGGAAAAAAAAAAAAAAAATCCAAAATCAGAGTGTTGAGACCAGAGAGGCTAAGACCGCATTGACTCAGTGCAGTATTCAGCCTCTCTGGTGTCAAGTCTGATTTTGGGAAAAAAAAAAAAAATCCAAAATCAGAGTGTTGAGACCAGAGAGGCTAAGACCGCATTGACTCAGTGCGGTATTC
>NW_028151108.1:0-35014 GCF_964638095.1 Poromitra crassiceps | reverse complement strand
ACTGAGTCAATGCGGTCTTAGCCTCTCTGGTGTCAACACTCTGTCTGATTTTGGATTTTTTTTTTTTTTTTTCAAAGTCAGACTTGACACCAGAGAGGCTGAATACCGCACTGAGTCAATGCGGTCTTAGCCTCTCTGGTCTCAACACTCTGTCTGATTTTGGATTTTTTTTTTTTTTTTCAAAGTCAGACTTGACACCAGAGAGGCTGAATACCGCACTGAGTCAATGCGGTCTTAGCCTCTCTGGTCTCAACACTCTGTCTGATTTTGGATTTTTTTTTTTTTTTTCAAAGTCAGACTTGACACCAGAGAGGCTGAATACCGCACTGAGTCAATGCGGTCTTAGCCTCTCTGGTCTCAACACTCTGTCTGATTTTGGATTTTTTTTTTTTTTTCAAAGTCAGACTTGACACCAGAGAGGCTGAATACCGCACTGAGTCAATGCGGTCTTAGCCTCTCTGGTCTCAACACTCTGTCTGATTTTGGATTTTTTTTTTTTTTTCAAAGTCAGACTTGACACCAGAGAGGCTGAATACCGCACTGAGTCAATGCGGTCTTAGCCTCTCTGGTCTCAACACTCTGTCTGATTTTGGATTTTTTTTTTTTTTTCAAAGTCAGACTTGACACCAGAGAGGCTGAATACCGCACTGAGTCAATGCGGTCTTAGCCTCTCTGGTCTCAACACTCTGTCTGATTTTGGATTTTTTTTTTTTTTTTTCAAAGTCAGACTTGACACCAGAGAGGCTGAATACCGCACTGAGTCAATGCGGTCTTAGCCTCTCTGGTCTCAACACTCTGTCTGATTTTGGATTTTTTTTTTTTTTTTCAAAGTCAGACTTGACACCAGAGAGGCTGAATACCGCACTGAGTCAATGCGGTCTTAGCCTCTCTGGTCTCAACACTCTGTCTGATTTTGGATTTTTTTTTTTTTTTTCAAAGTCAGACTTGACACCAGAGAGGCTGAATACCGCACTGAGTCAATGCGGTCTTAGCCTCTCTGGTCTCAACACTCTGTCTGATTTTGGATTTTTTTTTTTTTTTTTCAAAGTCAGACTTGACACCAGAGAGGCTGAATACCGCACTGAGTCAATGCGGTCTTAGCCTCTCTGGTCTCAACACTCTGTCTGATTTTGGATTTTTTTTTTTTTTTTCAAAGTCAGACTTGACACCAGAGAGGCTGAATACCGCACTGAGTCAATGCGGTCTTAGCCTCTCTGGTCTCAACACTCTGTCTGATTTTGGATTTTTTTTTTTTTTTTTCAAAGTCAGACTTGACACCAGAGAGGCTGAATACCGCACTGAGTCAATGCGGTCTTAGCCTCTCTGGTGTCAACACTCTGTCTGATTTTGGATTTTTTTTTTTTTTTTCAAAGTCAGACTTGACACCAGAGAGGCTGAATACCGCACTGAGTCAATGCGGTCTTAGCCTCTCTGGTCTCAACACTCGGTCTGATTTTGGATTTTTTTTTTTTTTTTCCCAAAATCAGACTTGACACCAGAGAGGCTGAATACCGCACTGAGTCAATGCGGTCTTAGCCTCTCTGGTCTCAACACTCTGTCTGATTTTGGTTTTTTTTTTTTTTTTTTTCCAAAATCAGACTTGACACCAGAGAAGCTGAATACCGCACTGAGTCAATGCGGTCTTAGCCTCTCTGGTGTCAACACTCTGTCTGATTTTGGATTTTTTTTTTTTTTTTTTTTCCAAAATCAGACTTGAAACCAGAGAGGCTGAATACCGCACTGAGTCAATGCAGTCTTAGCCTCTCTGGTCTCAACACTCTGTCTGATTTTGGATTTTTTTTTTTTTTCCCAAAGTCAGACTTGACACCAGAGAGGCTGAATACCGCACTGAGTCAATGCGGTCTTAGCCTCTCTGGTCTCAACACTCTGTCTGATTTTGGTTGTTGTTTTTTTTTTTCCAAAATCAGACTTGACACCAGAGAAGCTGAATACCGCACTGAGTCAATGCGGTCTTAGCCTCTCTGGTGTCAACACTCTGTCTGATTTTGGATTTTTTTTTTTTTTTTTTTTCCAAAATCAGACTTGAAACCAGAGAGGCTGAATACCGCACTGAGTCAATGCAGTCTTAGCCTCTCTGGTCTCAACACTCTGTCTGATTTTGGATTTTTTTTTTTTTTCCAAAGTCAGACTTGACACCAGAGAGGCTGAATACCGCACTGAGTCAATGCGGTCTTAGCCTCTCTGGTCTCAACACTCTGTCTGATTTTGGATTTTTTTTTTTTTTTTTCAAAGTCAGACTTGACACCAGAGAGGCTGAATACCGCACTGAGTCAATGCGGTCTTAGCCTCTCTGGTCTCAACACTCTGTCTGATTTTGGATTTTTTTTTTTTTTTTTCCAAAGTCAGACTTGACACCAGAGAGGCTGAATACCGCACTGAGTCAATGCGGTCTTAGCCTCTCTGGTCTCAACACTCTGTCTGATTTTGGATTTTTTTTTTTTTTTTCAAAGTCAGACTTGACACCAGAGAGGCTGAATACCGCACTGAGTCAATGCGGTCTTAGCCTCTCTGGTCTCAACACTCTGTCTGATTTGGATTTTTTTTTTTTTTTTCAAAGTCAGACTTGACACCAGAGAGGCTGAATACCGCACTGAGTCAATGCGGTCTTAGCCTCTCTGGTCTCAACACTCTGTCTGATTTTGGATTTTTTTTTTTTTTTCAAAGTCAGACTTGACACCAGAGAGGCTGAATACCGCACTGAGTCAATGCGGTCTTAGCCTCTCTGGTGTCAACACTCTGTCTGATTTTGGATTTTTTTTTTTTTTTTCAAAGTCAGACTTGACACCAGAGAGGCTGAATACCGCACTGAGTCAATGCGGTCTTAGCCTCTCTGGTCTCAACACTCTGTCTGATTTTGGATTTTTTTTTTTTTTTTCAAAGTCAGACTTGACACCAGAGAGGCTGAATACCGCACTGAGTCAATGCGGTCTTAGCCTCTCTGGTGTCAACACTCTGTCTGATTTTGGATTTTTTTTTTTTTTTTCAAAGTCAGACTTGACACCAGAGAGGCTGAATACCGCACTGAGTCAATGCGGTCTTAGCCTCTCTGGTCTCAACACTCTGTCTGATTTTGGATTTTTTTTTTTTTTTTCAAAGTCAGACTTGACACCAGAGAGGCTGAATACCGCACTGAGTCAATGCGGTCTTAGCCTCTCTGGTCTCAACACTCTGTCTGATTTTGGATTTTTTTTTTTTTTTTCAAAGTCAGACTTGACACCAGAGAGGCTGAATACCGCACTGAGTCAATGCGGTCTTAGCCTCTCTGGTCTCAACACTCTGTCTGATTTTGGATTTTTTTTTTTTTTTTCAAAGTCAGACTTGACACCAGAGAGGCTGAATACCGCACTGAGTCAATGCGGTCTTAGCCTCTCTGGTCTCAACACTCTGTCTGATTTTGGATTTTTTTTTTTTTTTTCAAAGTCAGACTTGACACCAGAGAGGCTGAATACCGCACTGAGTCAATGCGGTCTTAGCCTCTCTGGTCTCAACACTCTGTCTGATTTTGGATTTTTTTTTTTTTTTTCAAAGTCAGACTTGACACCAGAGAGGCTGAATACCGCACTGAGTCAATGCGGTCTTAGCCTCTCTGGTCTCAACACTCTGTCTGATTTTGGATTTTTTTTTTTTTTTTTAAAGTCAGACTTGACACCAGAGAGGCTGAATACCGCACTGAGTCAATGCGGTCTTAGCCTCTCTGGTGTCAACACTCTGTCTGATTTTGGATTTTTTTTTTTTTTTTCAAAGTCAGACTTGACACCAGAGAGGCTGAATACCGCACTGAGTCAATGCGGTCTTAGCCTCTCTGGTCTCAACACTCGGTCTGATTTTGGATTTTTTTTTTTTTTTTCCAAAATCAGACTTGACACCAGAGAGGCTGAATACCGCACTGAGTCAATGCGGTCTTAGCCTCTCTGGTCTCAACACTCTGTCTGATTTTGGTTGTTTTTTTTTTTTTTCCAAAATCAGACTTGACACCAGAGAAGCTGAATACCGCACTGAGTCAATGCGGTCTTAGCCTCTCTGGTGTCAACACTCTGTCTGATTTTGGATTTTTTTTTTTTTTTTTTTCCAAAATCAGACTTGAAACCAGAGAGGCTGAATACCGCACTGAGTCAATGCAGTCTTAGCCTCTCTGGTCTCAACACTCTGTCTGATTTTGGATTTTTTTTTTTTTTTCCAAAGTCAGACTTGACACCAGAGAGGCTGAATACCGCACTGAGTCAATGCGGTCTTAGCCTCTCTGGTCTCAACACTCTGTCTGATTTTGGTTGTTTTTTTTTTTTTTCCAAAATCAGACTTGACACCAGAGAAGCTGAATACCGCACTGAGTCAATGCGGTCTTAGCCTCTCTGGTGTCAACACTCTGTCTGATTTTGGATTTTTTTTTTTTTTTTTTTCCAAAATCAGACTTGAAACCAGAGAGGCTGAATACCGCACTGAGTCAATGCAGTCTTAGCCTCTCTGGTCTCAACACTCTGTCTGATTTTGGATTTTTTTTTTTTTTCCAAAGTCAGACTTGACACCAGAGAGGCTGAATACCGCACTGAGTCAATGCGGTCTTAGCCTCTCTGGTCTCAACACTCTGTCTGATTTTGGATTTTTTTTTTTTTTTTCAAAGTCAGACTTGACACCAGAGAGGCTGAATACCGCACTGAGTCAATGCGGTCTTAGCCTCTCTGGTCTCAACACTCTGTCTGATTTTGGATTTTTTTTTTTTTTTTCAAAGTCAGACTTGACACCAGAGAGGCTGAATACCGCACTGAGTCAATGCGGTCTTAGCCTCTCTGGTGTCAACACTCTGTCTGATTTTGGATTTTTTTTTTTTTTTTCAAAGTCAGACTTCCAGAGAGGCTGAATACCGCACTGAGTCAATGCGGTCTTAGCCTCTCTGGTCTCAACACTCTGTCTGATTTTGGATTTTTTTTTTTTTTTTCAAAGTCAGACTTGACACCAGAGAGGCTGAATACCGCACTGAGTCAATGCGGTCTTAGCCTCTCTGGTCTCAACACTCTGTCTGATTTTGGATTTTTTTTTTTTTTTTCAAAGTCAGACTTGACACCAGAGAGGCTGAATACCGCACTGAGTCAATGCGGTCTTAGCCTCTCTGGTGTCAACACTCTGTCTGATTTTGGATTTTTTTTTTTTTTTTCAAAGTCAGACTTGACACCAGAGAGGCTGAATACCGCACTGAGTCAATGCGGTCTTAGCCTCTCTGGTCTCAACACTCTGTCTGATTTTGGATTTTTTTTTTTTTTTTCAAAGTCAGACTTGACACCAGAGAGGCTGAATACCGCACTGAGTCAATGCGGTCTTAGCCTCTCTGGTCTCAACACTCTGTCTGATTTTGGATATTTTTTTTTTTTTTCAAAGTCAGACTTGACACCAGAGAGGCTGAATACCGCACTGAGTCAATGCGGTCTTAGCCTCTCTGGTCTCAACACTCTGTCTGATTTTGGATTTTTTTTTTTTTTTTCAAAGTCAGACTTGACACCAGAGAGGCTGAATACCGCACTGAGTCAATGCGGTCTTAGCCTCTCTGGTCTCAACACTCTGTCTGATTTTGGATTTTTTTTTTTTTTTTCAAAGTCAGACTTGACACCAGAGAGGCTGAATACCGCACTGAGTCAATGCGGTCTTAGCCTCTCTGGTCTCAACACTCTGTCTGATTTTGGATTTTTTTTTTTTTTTTCAAAGTCAGACTTGACACCAGAGAGGCTGAATACCGCACTGAGTCAATGCGGTCTTAGCCTCTCTGGTGTCAACACTCTGTCTGATTTTGGATTTTTTTTTTTTTTTCAAAGTCAGACTTGACACCAGAGAGGCTGAATACCGCACTGAGTCAATGCGGTCTTAGCCTCTCTGGTGTCAACACTCTGTCTGATTTTGGATTTTTTTTTTTTTTTTCAAAGTCAGACTTGACACCAGAGAGGCTGAATACCGCACTGAGTCAATGCGGTCTTAGCCTCTCTGGTCTCAACACTCTGTCTGATTTTGGATTTTTTTTTTTTTTTTCAAAGTCAGACTTGACACCAGAGAGGCTGAATACCGCACTGAGTCAATGCGGTCTTAGCCTCTCTGGTCTCAACACTCTGTCTGATTTTGGATTTTTTTTTTTTTTTTCAAAGTCAGACTTGACACCAGAGAGGCTGAATACCGCACTGAGTCAATGCGGTCTTAGCCTCTCTGGTCTCAACACTCTGTCTGATTTTGGATTTTTTTTTTTTTTTTCAAAGTCAGACTTGACACCAGAGAGGCTGAATACCGCACTGAGTCAATGCGGTCTTAGCCTCTCTGGTGTCAACACTCTGTCTGATTTTGGATTTTTTTTTTTTTTTTCAAAGTCAGACTTGACACCAGAGAGGCTGAATACCGCACTGAGTCAATGCGGTCTTAGCCTCTCTGGTCTCAACACTCGGTCTGATTTTGGATTTTTTTTTTTTTTTCCCAAAATCAGACTTGACACCAGAGAGGCTGAATACCGCACTGAGTCAATGCGGTCTTAGCCTCTCTGGTCTCAACACTCTGTCTGATTTTGGTTTTTTTTTTTTTTTTTTTCCAAAATCAGACTTGACACCAGAGAAGCTGAATACCGCACTGAGTCAATGCGGTCTTAGCCTCTCTGGTGTCAACACTCTGTCTGATTTTGGATTTTTTTTTTTTTTTTTTTCCAAAATCAGACTTGAAACCAGAGAGGCTGAATACCGCACTGAGTCAATGCAGTCTTAGCCTCTCTGGTCTCAACACTCTGTCTGATTTTGGATTTTTTTTTTTTTTCCAAAGTCAGACTTGACACCAGAGAGGCTGAATACCGCACTGAGTCAATGCGGTCTTAGCCTCTCTGGTCTCAACACTCTGTCTGATTTTGGTTGTTGTTTTTTTTTTTCCAAAATCAGACTTGACACCAGAGAAGCTGAATACCGCACTGAGTCAATGCGGTCTTAGCCTCTCTGGTGTCAACACTCTGTCTGATTTTGGATTTTTTTTTTTTTTTTTTTTCCAAAATCAGACTTGAAACCAGAGAGGCTGAATACCGCACTGAGTCAATGCAGTCTTAGCCTCTCTGGTCTCAACACTCTGTCTGATTTTGGATTTTTTTTTTTTTTCCAAAGTCAGACTTGACACCAGAGAGGCTGAATACCGCACTGAGTCAATGCGGTCTTAGCCTCTCTGGTCTCAACACTCTGTCTGATTTTGGATTTTTTTTTTTTTTTTCAAAGTCAGACTTGACACCAGAGAGGCTGAATACCGCACTGAGTCAATGCGGTCTTAGCCTCTCTGGTCTCAACACTCTGTCTGATTTTGGATTTTTTTTTTTTTTTTCAAAGTCAGACTTGACACCAGAGAGGCTGAATACCGCACTGAGTCAATGCGGTCTTAGCCTCTCTGGTGTCAACACTCTGTCTGATTTTGGATTTTTTTTTTTTTTTCAAAGTCAGACTTGACACCAGAGAGGCTGAATACCGCACTGAGTCAATGCGGTCTTAGCCTCTCTGGTCTCAACACTCTGTCTGATTTTGGATTTTTTTTTTTTTTTTCAAAGTCAGACTTGACACCAGAGAGGCTGAATACCGCACTGAGTCAATGCGGTCTTAGCCTCTCTGGTCTCAACACTCTGTCTGATTTTGGATTTTTTTTTTTTTTTCAAAGTCAGACTTGACACCAGAGAGGCTGAATACCGCACTGAGTCAATGCGGTCTTAGCCTCTCTGGTGTCAACACTCTGTCTGATTTTGGATTTTTTTTTTTTTTTTCAAAGTCAGACTTGACACCAGAGAGGCTGAATACCGCACTGAGTCAATGCGGTCTTAGCCTCTCTGGTCTCAACACTCTGTCTGATTTTGGATTTTTTTTTTTTTTTTCAAAGTCAGACTTGACACCAGAGAGGCTGAATACCGCACTGAGTCAATGCGGTCTTAGCCTCTCTGGTGTCAACACTCTGTCTGATTTTGGATTTTTTTTTTTTTTTTCAAAGTCAGACTTGACACCAGAGAGGCTGAATACCGCACTGAGTCAATGCGGTCTTAGCCTCTCTGGTCTCAACACTCTGTCTGATTTTGGATTTTTTTTTTTTTTTTCAAAGTCAGACTTGACACCAGAGAGGCTGAATACCGCACTGAGTCAATGCGGTCTTAGCCTCTCTGGTCTCAACACTCTGTCTGATTTTGGATTTTTTTTTTTTTTTTCAAAGTCAGACTTGACACCAGAGAGGCTGAATACCGCACTGAGTCAATGCGGTCTTAGCCTCTCTGGTCTCAACACTCTGTCTGATTTTGGATTTTTTTTTTTTTTTTCAAAGTCAGACTTGACACCAGAGAGGCTGAATACCGCACTGAGTCAATGCGGTCTTAGCCTCTCTGGTCTCAACACTCTGTCTGATTTTGGATTTTTTTTTTTTTTTTCAAAGTCAGACTTGACACCAGAGAGGCTGAATACCGCACTGAGTCAATGCGGTCTTAGCCTCTCTGGTCTCAACACTCTGTCTGATTTTGGATTTTTTTTTTTTTTTTCAAAGTCAGACTTGACACCAGAGAGGCTGAATACCGCACTGAGTCAATGCGGTCTTAGCCTCTCTGGTCTCAACACTCTGTCTGATTTTGGATTTTTTTTTTTTTTTTTAAAGTCAGACTTGACACCAGAGAGGCTGAATACCGCACTGAGTCAATGCGGTCTTAGCCTCTCTGGTGTCAACACTCTGTCTGATTTTGGATTTTTTTTTTTTTTTTCAAAGTCAGACTTGACACCAGAGAGGCTGAATACCGCACTGAGTCAATGCGGTCTTAGCCTCTCTGGTCTCAACACTCGGTCTGATTTTGGATTTTTTTTTTTTTTTCCCAAAATCAGACTTGACACCAGAGAGGCTGAATACCGCACTGAGTCAATGCGGTCTTAGCCTCTCTGGTCTCAACACTCTGTCTGATTTTGGTTGTTTTTTTTTTTTTTCCAAAATCAGACTTGACACCAGAGAAGCTGAATACCGCACTGAGTCAATGCGGTCTTAGCCTCTCTGGTGTCAACACTCTGTCTGATTTTGGATTTTTTTTTTTTTTTTTTTTCCAAAATCAGACTTGAAACCAGAGAGGCTGAATACCGCACTGAGTCAATGCAGTCTTAGCCTCTCTGGTCTCAACACTCTGTCTGATTTTGGATTTTTTTTTTTTTTCCAAAGTCAGACTTGACACCAGAGAGGCTGAATACCGCACTGAGTCAATGCGGTCTTAGCCTCTCTGGTCTCAACACTCTGTCTGATTTTGGTTGTTTTTTTTTTTTTTCCAAAATCAGACTTGACACCAGAGAAGCTGAATACCGCACTGAGTCAATGCGGTCTTAGCCTCTCTGGTGTCAACACTCTGTCTGATTTTGGATTTTTTTTTTTTTTTTTTTCCAAAATCAGACTTGAAACCAGAGAGGCTGAATACCGCACTGAGTCAATGCAGTCTTAGCCTCTCTGGTCTCAACACTCTGTCTGATTTTGGATTTTTTTTTTTTTTCCAAAGTCAGACTTGACACCAGAGAGGCTGAATACCGCACTGAGTCAATGCGGTCTTAGCCTCTCTGGTCTCAACACTCTGTCTGATTTTGGATTTTTTTTTTTTTTTTCAAAGTCAGACTTGACACCAGAGAGGCTGAATACCGCACTGAGTCAATGCGGTCTTAGCCTCTCTGGTCTCAACACTCTGTCTGATTTTGGATTTTTTTTTTTTTTTTCAAAGTCAGACTTGACACCAGAGAGGCTGAATACCGCACTGAGTCAATGCGGTCTTAGCCTCTCTGGTGTCAACACTCTGTCTGATTTTGGATTTTTTTTTTTTTTTTCAAAGTCAGACTTCCAGAGAGGCTGAATACCGCACTGAGTCAATGCGGTCTTAGCCTCTCTGGTCTCAACACTCTGTCTGATTTTGGATTTTTTTTTTTTTTTTCAAAGTCAGACTTGACACCAGAGAGGCTGAATACCGCACTGAGTCAATGCGGTCTTAGCCTCTCTGGTCTCAACACTCTGTCTGATTTTGGATTTTTTTTTTTTTTTTCAAAGTCAGACTTGACACCAGAGAGGCTGAATACCGCACTGAGTCAATGCGGTCTTAGCCTCTCTGGTGTCAACACTCTGTCTGATTTTGGATTTTTTTTTTTTTTTTCAAAGTCAGACTTGACACCAGAGAGGCTGAATACCGCACTGAGTCAATGCGGTCTTAGCCTCTCTGGTCTCAACACTCTGTCTGATTTTGGATTTTTTTTTTTTTTTTCAAAGTCAGACTTGACACCAGAGAGGCTGAATACCGCACTGAGTCAATGCGGTCTTAGCCTCTCTGGTCTCAACACTCTGTCTGATTTTGGATATTTTTTTTTTTTTTCAAAGTCAGACTTGACACCAGAGAGGCTGAATACCGCACTGAGTCAATGCGGTCTTAGCCTCTCTGGTCTCAACACTCTGTCTGATTTTGGATTTTTTTTTTTTTTTTCAAAGTCAGACTTGACACCAGAGAGGCTGAATACCGCACTGAGTCAATGCGGTCTTAGCCTCTCTGGTCTCAACACTCTGTCTGATTTTGGATTTTTTTTTTTTTTTTCAAAGTCAGACTTGACACCAGAGAGGCTGAATACCGCACTGAGTCAATGCGGTCTTAGCCTCTCTGGTCTCAACACTCTGTCTGATTTTGGATTTTTTTTTTTTTTTTCAAAGTCAGACTTGACACCAGAGAGGCTGAATACCGCACTGAGTCAATGCGGTCTTAGCCTCTCTGGTGTCAACACTCTGTCTGATTTTGGATTTTTTTTTTTTTTTCAAAGTCAGACTTGACACCAGAGAGGCTGAATACCGCACTGAGTCAATGCGGTCTTAGCCTCTCTGGTGTCAACACTCTGTCTGATTTTGGATTTTTTTTTTTTTTTTCAAAGTCAGACTTGACACCAGAGAGGCTGAATACCGCACTGAGTCAATGCGGTCTTAGCCTCTCTGGTCTCAACACTCTGTCTGATTTTGGATTTTTTTTTTTTTTTTCAAAGTCAGACTTGACACCAGAGAGGCTGAATACCGCACTGAGTCAATGCGGTCTTAGCCTCTCTGGTCTCAACACTCTGTCTGATTTTGGATTTTTTTTTTTTTTCCAAAGTCAGACTTGACACCAGAGAGGCTGAATACCGCACTGAGTCAATGCGGTCTTAGCCTCTCTGGTGTCAACACTCTGTCTGATTTTGGATTTTTTTTTTTTTTCTAAAATCAGACTTGACACCAGAGAGGCTGAATACCGCACTGAGTCAATGCGGTCTTAGCCTCTCTGGTGTCAACACTCTGTCTGATTTTGGATTTTTTTTTTTTTTCCAAAGTCAGACTTGACACCAGAGAGGCTGAATACCGCACTGAGTCAATGCGGTCTTAGCCTCTCTGGTCTCAACACTCTGTCTGATTTTGGATTTTTTTTTTTTTTTTCAAAGTCAGACTTGACACCAGAGAGGCTGAATACCGCACTGAGTCAATGCGGTCTTAGCCTCTCTGGTCTCAACACTCTGTCTGATTTTGGATTTTTTTTTTTTTTTCAAAGTCAGACTTGACACCAGAGAGGCTGAATACCGCACTGAGTCAATGCGGTCTTAGCCTCTCTGGTGTCAACACTCTGTCTGATTTTGGATTTTTTTTTTTTTTTTCAAAGTCAGACTTGACACCAGAGAGGCTGAATACCGCACTGAGTCAATGCGGTCTTAGCCTCTCTGGTCTCAACACTCGGTCTGATTTTGGATTTTTTTTTTTTTTTCCCAAAATCAGACTTGACACCAGAGAGGCTGAATACCGCACTGAGTCAATGCGGTCTTAGCCTCTCTGGTCTCAACACTCTGTCTGATTTTGGTTGTTTTTTTTTTTTTTCCAAAATCAGACTTGACACCAGAGAAGCTGAATACCGCACTGAGTCAATGCGGTCTTAGCCTCTCTGGTGTCAACACTCTGTCTGATTTTGGATTTTTTTTTTTTTTTTTTTCCAAAATCAGACTTGAAACCAGAGAGGCTGAATACCGCACTGAGTCAATGCAGTCTTAGCCTCTCTGGTCTCAACACTCTGTCTGATTTTGGATTTTTTTTTTTTTTCCAAAGTCAGACTTGACACCAGAGAGGCTGAATACCGCACTGAGTCAATGCGGTCTTAGCCTCTCTGGTCTCAACACTCTGTCTGATTTTGGTTTTTTTTTTTTTTTTTCCAAAATCAGACTTGACACCAGAGAAGCTGAATACCGCACTGAGTCAATGCGGTCTTAGCCTCTCTGGTGTCAACACTCTGTCTGATTTTGGATTTTTTTTTTTTTTTTTTTCCAAAATCAGACTTGAAACCAGAGAGGCTGAATACCGCACTGAGTCAATGCAGTCTTAGCCTCTCTGGTCTCAACACTCTGTCTGATTTTGGATTTTTTTTTTTTTTCCAAAGTCAGACTTGACACCAGAGAGGCTGAATACCGCACTGAGTCAATGCGGTCTTAGCCTCTCTGGTCTCAACACTCTGTCTGATTTTGGATTTTTTTTTTTTTTTTCAAAGTCAGACTTGACACCAGAGAGGCTGAATACCGCACTGAGTCAATGCGGTCTTAGCCTCTCTGGTCTCAACACTCTGTCTGATTTTGGATTTTTTTTTTTTTTTTCAAAGTCAGACTTGACACCAGAGAGGCTGAATACCGCACTGAGTCAATGCGGTCTTAGCCTCTCTGGTGTCAACACTCTGTCTGATTTTGGATTTTTTTTTTTTTTTTCAAAGTCAGACTTGACACCAGAGAGGCTGAATACCGCACTGAGTCAATGCGGTCTTAGCCTCTCTGGTCTCAACACTCTGTCTGATTTTGGATTTTTTTTTTTTTTTTCAAAGTCAGACTTGACACCAGAGAGGCTGAATACCGCACTGAGTCAATGCGGTCTTAGCCTCTCTGGTCTCAACACTCTGTCTGATTTTGGATTTTTTTTTTTTTTTTCAAAGTCAGACTTGACACCAGAGAGGCTGAATACCGCACTGAGTCAATGCGGTCTTAGCCTCTCTGGTGTCAACACTCTGTCTGATTTTGGATTTTTTTTTTTTTTTTCAAAGTCAGACTTGACACCAGAGAGGCTGAATACCGCACTGAGTCAATGCGGTCTTAGCCTCTCTGGTCTCAACACTCTGTCTGATTTTGGATTTTTTTTTTTTTTTTCAAAGTCAGACTTGACACCAGAGAGGCTGAATACCGCACTGAGTCAATGCGGTCTTAGCCTCTCTGGTCTCAACACTCTGTCTGATTTTGGATATATTTTTTTTTTTTCAAAGTCAGACTTGACACCAGAGAGGCTGAATACCGCACTGAGTCAATGCGGTCTTAGCCTCTCTGGTCTCAACACTCTGTCTGATTTTGGATTTTTTTTTTTTTTTTCAAAGTCAGACTTGACACCAGAGAGGCTGAATACCGCACTGAGTCAATGCGGTCTTAGCCTCTCTGGTCTCAACACTCTGTCTGATTTTGGATTTTTTTTTTTTTTTTCAAAGTCAGACTTGACACCAGAGAGGCTGAATACCGCACTGAGTCAATGCGGTCTTAGCCTCTCTGGTCTCAACACTCTGTCTGATTTTGGATTTTTTTTTTTTTTTTCAAAGTCAGACTTGACACCAGAGAGGCTGAATACCGCACTGAGTCAATGCGGTCTTAGCCTCTCTGGTGTCAACACTCTGTCTGATTTTGGATTTTTTTTTTTTTTTCAAAGTCAGACTTGACACCAGAGAGGCTGAATACCGCACTGAGTCAATGCGGTCTTAGCCTCTCTGGTGTCAACACTCTGTCTGATTTTGGATTTTTTTTTTTTTTTTCAAAGTCAGACTTGACACCAGAGAGGCTGAATACCGCACTGAGTCAATGCGGTCTTAGCCTCTCTGGTCTCAACACTCTGTCTGATTTTGGATTTTTTTTTTTTTTTTCAAAGTCAGACTTGACACCAGAGAGGCTGAATACCGCACTGAGTCAATGCGGTCTTAGCCTCTCTGGTCTCAACACTCTGTCTGATTTTGGATTTTTTTTTTTTTTTCCAAAGTCAGACTTGACACCAGAGAGGCTGAATACCGCACTGAGTCAATGCGGTCTTAGCCTCTCTGGTGTCAACACTCTGTCTGATTTTGGATTTTTTTTTTTTTTCTAAAATCAGACTTGACACCAGAGAGGCTGAATACCGCACTGAGTCAATGCGGTCTTAGCCTCTCTGGTGTCAACACTCTGTCTGATTTTGGATTTTTTTTTTTTTTCCAAAGTCAGACTTGACACCAGAGAGGCTGAATACCGCACTGAGTCAATGCGGTCTTAGCCTCTCTGGTCTCAACACTCTGTCTGATTTTGGATTTTTTTTTTTTTTTTCAAAGTCAGACTTGACACCAGAGAGGCTGAATACCGCACTGAGTCAATGCGGTCTTAGCCTCTCTGGTCTCAACACTCTGTCTGATTTTGGATTTTTTTTTTTTTTTCAAAGTCAGACTTGACACCAGAGAGGCTGAATACCGCACTGAGTCAATGCGGTCTTAGCCTCTCTGGTGTCAACACTCTGTCTGATTTTGGATTTTTTTTTTTTTTTCAAAGTCAGACTTGACACCAGAGAGGCTGAATACCGCACTGAGTCAATGCGGTCTTAGCCTCTCTGGTCTCAACACTCTGTCTGATTTTGGATTTTTTTTTTTTTTTTTCCAAAATCAGACTTGACACCAGAGAGGCTGAATACCGCACTGAGTCAATGCGGTCTTAGCCTCTCTGGTGTCAACACTCTGTCTGATTTTGGATTTTTTTTTTTTTTTTCAAAGTCAGACTTGACACCAGAGAGGCTGAATACCGCACTGAGTCAATGCGGTCTTAGCCTCTCTGGTCTCAACACTCTGTCTGATTTTGGATTTTTTTTTTTTTTTTTCCAAAATCAGACTTGACACCAGAGAGGCTGAATACCGCACTGAGTCAATGCGGTCTTAGCCTCTCTGGTGTCAACACTCTGTCTGATTTTGGATTTTTTTTTTTTTTTCCAAAATCAGACTTGACACCAGAGAGGCTGAATACCGCACTGAGTCAATGCGGTCTTAGCCTCTCTGGTCTCAACACTCGGTCTGATTTTGGATTTTTTTTTTTTTTTCCCAAAATCAGACTTGACACCAGAGAGGCTGAATACCGCACTGAGTCAATGCGGTCTTAGCCTCTCTGGTCTCAACACTCTGTCAGATTTTGGATTTTTTTTTTTTTTTTCAAAGTCAGACTTGACACCAGAGAGGCTGAATACCGCACTGAGTCAATGCGGTCTTAGCCTCTCTGGTGTCAACACTCTGTCTGATTTTGGATTTTTTTTTTTTTTTTCAAAGTCAGACTTGACACCAGAGAGGCTGAATACCGCACTGAGTCAATGCAGTCTTAGCCTCTCTGGTGTCAACACTCTGTCTGATTTTGGATTTTTTTTTTTTTTTTCAAAGTCAGACTTGACACCAGAGAGGCTGAATACCGCACTGAGTCAATGCGGTCTTAGCCTCTCTGGTCTCAACACTCTGTCTGATTTTGGATTTTTTTTTTTTTTTTCAAAGTCAGACTTGACACCAGAGAGGCTGAATACCGCACTGAGTCAATGCGGTCTTAGCCTCTCTGGTCTCAACACTCTGTCTGATTTTGGATTTTTTTTTTTTTTTTCAAAGTCAGACTTGACACCAGAGAGGCTGAATACCGCACTGAGTCAATGCGGTCTTAGCCTCTCTGGTGTCAACACTCTGTCTGATTTTGGATTTTTTTTTTTTTTTTCAAAGTCAGACTTGACACCAGAGAGGCTGAATACCGCACTGAGTCAATGCGGTCTTAGCCTCTCTGGTCTCAACACTCTGTCTGATTTTGGATTTTTTTTTTTTTTTTTCCAAAATCAGACTTGACACCAGAGAGGCTGAATACCGCACTGAGTCAATGCGGTCTTAGCCTCTCTGGTGTCAACACTCTGTCTGATTTTGGATTTTTTTTTTTTTTCCAAAATCAGACTTGACACCAGAGAGGCTGAATACCGCACTGAGTCAATGCGGTCTTAGCCTCTCTGGTCTCAACACTCGGTCTGATTTTGGATTTTTTTTTTTTTTCCCAAAATCAGACTTGACACCAGAGAGGCTGAATACCGCACTGAGTCAATGCGGTCTTAGCCTCTCTGGTCTCAACACTCTGTCTGATTTTGGTTTTTTTTTTTTTTTTTCCAAAATCAGACTTGACACCAGAGAAGCTGAATACCGCACTGAGTCAATGCGGTCTTAGCCTCTCTGGTGTCAACACTCTGTCTGATTTTGGATTTTTTTTTTTTTTTTTTTCCAAAATCAGACTTGAAACCAGAGAGGCTGAATACCACACTGAGTCAATGCAGTCTTAGCCTCTCTGGTCTCAACACTCTGTCTGATTTTGGATTTTTTTTTTTTTTCCAAAGTCAGACTTGACACCAGAGAGGCTGAATACCGCACTGAGTCAATGCGGTCTTAGCCTCTCTGGTCTCAACACTCTGTCTGATTTTGGATTTTTTTTTTTTTTTTCAAAGTCAGACTTGACACCAGAGAGGCTGAATACCGCACTGAGTCAATGCGGTCTTAGCCTCTCTGGTCTCAACACTCTGTCTGATTTTGGATTTTTTTTTTTTTTTTTAAAGTCAGACTTGACACCAGAGAGGCTGAATACCGCACTGAGTCAATGCGGTCTTAGCCTCTCTGGTGTCAACACTCTGTCTGATTTTGGATTTTTTTTTTTTTTTTCAAAGTCAGACTTGACACCAGAGAGGCTGAATACCGCACTGAGTCAATGCGGTCTTAGCCTCTCTGGTCTCAACACTCTGTCTGATTTTGGATTTTTTTTTTTTTTTTCAAAGTCAGACTTGACACCAGAGAGGCTGAATACCGCACTGAGTCAATGCGGTCTTAGCCTCTCTGGTCTCAACACTCTGTCTGATTTTGGATTTTTTTTTTTTTTTTCAAAGTCAGACTTGGTAAATGGTAAATGGTAAATGGCCTGCATTTATATAGCGCTTTTATCCAAAGCGCTTTACAATCAGTAGATAGTCTACATTCACCCATTCATACACCGATGGCGGCAGGCTGCCACGCAGGGTGCCTACACACCATCGGGAGCAAGGAGGGTTAAGTGTCTTGCCCAAGGACACAACGACAGCAGCTAGGAGGGAGCGGGGATCGAACCGCCAACCCTTGCGTCATTGGCCGACCCGCTCTACCTTCTGAGCTAAAGCCGCCCAGACTTGACACCAGAGAGGCTGAATACCGCACTGAGTCAATGCGGTCTTAGCCTCTCTGGTGTCAACACTCTGTCTGATTTTGGATTTTTTTTTTTTTTTTCAAAGTCAGACTTGACACCAGAGAGGCTGAATACCGCACTGAGTCAATGCGGTCTTAGCCTCTCTGGTCTCAACACTCTGTCTGATTTTGGATTTTTTTTTTTTTTTCAAAGTCAGACTTGACACCAGAGAGGCTGAATACCGCACTGAGTCAATGCGGTCTTAGCCTCTCTGGTCTCAACATTCTGTCTGATTTTGGATTTTTTTTTTTTTTTTCAAAGTCAGACTTGACACCAGAGAGGCTGAATACCGCACTGAGTCAATGCGGTCTTAGCCTCTCTGGTCTCAACACTCTGTCTGATTTTGGATTTTTTTTTTTTTTTTTCCAAAATCAGACTTGACACCAGAGAGGCTGAATACCGCACTGAGTCAATGCGGTCTTAGCCTCTCTGGTGTCAACACTCTGTCTGATTTTGGATTTTTTTTTTTTTTCCAAAATCAGACTTGACACCAGAGAGGCTGAATACCGCACTGAGTCAATGCGGTCTTAGCCTCTCTGGTCTCAACACTCGGTCTGATTTTGTATTTTTTTTTTTTTTTTCCCAAAATCAGACTTGACACCAGAGAGGCTGAATACCGCACTGAGTCAATGCGGTCTTAGCCTCTCTGGTCTCAACACTCTGTCTGATTTTGGATTTTTTTTTTTTTTCCAAAGTCAGACTTGACACCAGAGAGGCTGAATACCGCACTGAGTCAATGCGGTCTTAGCCTCTCTGGTCTCAACACTCTGTCTGATTTTGGATTTTTTTTTTTTTTTTCAAAGTCAGACTTGACACCAGAGATGCTGAATACCGCACTGAGTCAATGCGGTCTTAGCCTCTCTGGTCTCAACACTCTGTCTGATTTTGGATTTTTTTTTTTTTTTTCCAAAATCAGACTTGACACCAGAGAAGCTGAATACCGCACTGAGTCAATGCGGTCTTAGCCTCTCTGGTGTCAACACTCTGTCTGATTTTGGATTTTTTTTTTTTTTTTTTTCCAAAATCAGACTTGAAACCAGAGAGGCTGAATACCGCACTGAGTCAATGCAGTCTTAGCCTCTCTGGTCTCAACACTCTGTCTGATTTTGGATTTTTTTTTTTTTTCCAAAGTCAGACTTGACACCAGAGAGGCTGAATACCGCACTGAGTCAATGCGGTCTTAGCCTCTCTGGTCTCAACACTCTGTCTGATTTTGGATTTTTTTTTTTTTTTTCAAAGTCAGACTTGACACCAGAGAGGCTGAATACCGCACTGAGTCAATGCGGTCTTAGCCTCTCTGGTCTCAACACTCTGTCTGATTTTGGATTTTTTTTTTTTTTTTTAAAGTCAGACTTGACACCAGAGAGGCTGAATACCGCACTGAGTCAATGCGGTCTTAGCCTCTCTGGTGTCAACACTCTGTCTGATTTTGGATTTTTTTTTTTTTTTTCAAAGTCAGACTTGACACCAGAGAGGCTGAATACCGCACTGAGTCAATGCGGTCTTAGCCTCTCTGGTCTCAACACTCTGTCTGATTTTGGATTTTTTTTTTTTTTTCAAAGTCAGACTTGACACCAGAGAGGCTGAATACCGCACTGAGTCAATGCGGTCTTAGCCTCTCTGGTCTCAACACTCTGTCTGATTTTGGATTTTTTTTTTTTTTTTCAAAGTCAGACTTGGTAAATGGTAAATGGTAAATGGCCTGCATTTATATAGCGCTTTTATCCAAAGCGCTTTACAATCAGTAGATAGTCTACATTCACCCATTCATACACCGATGGCGGCAGGCTGCCACGCAGGGTGCCTACACACCATCGGGAGCAAGGAGGGTTAAGTGTCTTGCCCAAGGACACAACGACAGCAGCTAGGAGGGAGCGGGGATCGAACCGCCAACCCTTGCGTCATTGGCCGACCCGCTCTACCTTCTGAGCTAAAGCCGCCCAGACTTGACACCAGAGAGGCTGAATACCGCACTGAGTCAATGCGGTCTTAGCCTCTCTGGTGTCAACACTCTGTCTGATTTTGGATTTTTTTTTTTTTTTCAAAGTCAGACTTGACACCAGAGAGGCTGAATACTGCACTGAGTCAATGCGGTCTTAGCCTCTCTGGTCTCAACACTCTGTCTGATTTTGGATTTTTTTTTTTTTTTTCAAAGTCAGACTCGACACCAGAGAGGCTGAATACCGCACTGAGTCAATGCGGTCTTAGCCTCTCTGGTCTCAACACTCTGTCTGATTTTGGATTTTTTTTTTTTTTTTCAAAGTCAGACTTGACACCAGAGAGGCTGAATACCGCACTGAGTCAATGCGGTCTTAGCCTCTCTGGTCTCAACACTCTGTCTGATTTTGGATTTTTTTTTTTTTTTTTCCAAAATCAGACTTGACACCAGAGAGGCTGAATACCGCACTGAGTCAATGCGGTCTTAGCCTCTCTGGTGTCAACACTCTGTCTGATTTTGGATTTTTTTTTTTTTTCCAAAATCAGACTTGACACCAGAGAGGCTGAATACCGCACTGAGTCAATGCGGTCTTAGCCTCTCTGGTCTCAACACTCGGTCTGATTTTGGATTTTTTTTTTTTTTTTCCCAAAATCAGACTTGACACCAGAGAGGCTGAATACCGCACTGAGTCAATGCGGTCTTAGCCTCTCTGGTCTCAACACTCTGTCTGATTTTGGATTTTTTTTTTTTTTCCAAAGTCAGACTTGACACCAGAGAGGCTGAATACCGCACTGAGTCAATGCGGTCTTAGCCTCTCTGGTCTCAACACTCTGTCTGATTTTGGATTTTTTTTTTTTTTTTCAAAGTCAGACTTGACACCAGAGATGCTGAATACCGCACTGAGTCAATGCGGTCTTAGCCTCTCTGGTCTCAACACTCTGTCTGATTTTGGATTTTTTTTTTTTTTTTCAAAGTCAGACTTGACACCAGAGAGGCTGAATACCGCACTGAGTCAATGCGGTCTTAGCCTCTCTGGTGTCAACACTCTGTCTGATTTTGGATTTTTTTTTTTTTTTTCAAAGTCAGACTTGACACCAGAGAGGCTGAATACCGCACTGAGTCAATGCGGTCTTAGCCTCTCTGGTCTCAACACTCTGTCTGATTTTGGATTTTTTTTTTTTTTTTCAAAGTCAGACTTGACACCAGAGAGGCTGAATACCGCACTGAGTCAATGCGGTCTTAGCCTCTCTGGTCTCAACACTCTGTCTGATTTTGGATTTTTTTTTTTTTTTTCAAAGTCAGACTTGACACCAGAGAGGCTGAATACCGCACTGAGTCAATGCGGTCTTAGCCTCTCTGGTCTCAACACTCTGTCTGATTTTGGATTTTTTTTTTTTTTTTCAAAGTCAGACTTGACACCAGAGAGGCTGAATACCGCACTGAGTCAATGCGGTCTTAGCCTCTCTGGTCTCAACACTCTGTCTGATTTTGGATTTTTTTTTTTTTTTTTCCAAAATCAGACTTGACACCAGAGAGGCTGAATACCGCACTGAGTCAATGCGGTCTTAGCCTCTCTGGTGTCAACACTCTGTCTGATTTTGGATTTTTTTTTTTTTTTCCAAAATCAGACTTGACACCAGAGAGGCTGAATACCGCACTGAGTCAATGCGGTCTTAGCCTCTCTGGTCTCAACACTCGGTCTGATTTTGGATTTTTTTTTTTTTTTTCCCAAAATCAGACTTGACACCAGAGAGGCTGAATACCGCACTGAGTCAATGCGGTCTTAGCCTCTCTGGTCTCAACACTCTGTCTGATTTTGGATTTTTTTTTTTTTTTTCAAAGTCAGACTTGACACCAGAGAGGCTGAATACCGCACTGAGTCAATGCGGTCTTAGCCTCTCTGGTGTCAACACTCTGTCTGATTTTGGATTTTTTTTTTTTTTTTCAAAGTCAGACTTGACACCAGAGAGGCTGAATACCGCACTGAGTCAATGCGGTCTTAGCCTCTCTGGTCTCAACACTCTGTCTGATTTTGGATTTTTTTTTTTTTTTTCAAAGTCAGACTTGACACCAGAGAGGCTGAATACCGCACTGAGTCAATGCGGTCTTAGCCTCTCTGGTCTCAACACTCTGTCTGATTTTGGATTTTTTTTTTTTTTTTCAAAGTCAGACTTGACACCAGAGAGGCTGAATACCGCACTGAGTCAATGCGGTCTTAGCCTCTCTGGTGTCAACACTCTGTCTGATTTTGGATTTTTTTTTTTTTTTTCAAAGTCAGACTTGACACCAGAGATGCTGAATACCGCACTGAGTCAATGCGGTCTTAGCCTCTCTGGTGTCAACACTCTGTCTGATTTTGGATTTTTTTTTTTTTTTTCAAAGTCAGACTTGACACCAGAGAGGCTGAATACCGCACTGAGTCAATGCGGTCTTAGCCTCTCTGGTCTCAACACTCTGTCTGATTTTGGATTTTTTTTTTTTTTTTCAAAGTCAGACTTGACACCAGAGAGGCTGAATACCGCACTGAGTCAATGCGGTCTTAGCCTCTCTGGTCTCAACACTCTGTCTGATTTTGGATTTTTTTTTTTTTTTTTCCAAAATCAGACTTGACACCAGAGAGGCT
The DNA here is from genome assembly GCF_964638095.1 of Poromitra crassiceps. Lineage (NCBI taxonomy): Eukaryota > Metazoa > Chordata > Actinopteri > Beryciformes > Melamphaidae > Poromitra > Poromitra crassiceps. The sequence continues at coordinate 13,149 of NW_028151108.1, read as the reverse complement.
GAATACCGCACTGAGTCAATGCGGTCTTAGCCTCTCTGGTCTCAACACTCTGTCTGATTTTGGATTTTTTTTTTTTTTTTTCAAGTCAGACTTGACACCAGAGAGGCTGAATACCGCACTGAGTCAATGCGGTCTTAGCCTCTCTGGTGTCAACACTCTGTCTGATTTTGGATTTTTTTTTTTTTTTTCAAAGTCAGACTTGACACCAGAGAGGCTGAATACCGCACTGAGTCAATGCGGTCTTAGCCTCTCTGGTCTCAACACTCTGTCTGATTTTGGATTTTTTTTTTTTTTTTCAAAGTCAGACTTGACACCAGAGAGGCTGAATACCGCACTGAGTCAATGCGGTCTTAGCCTCTCTGGTCTCAACACTCTGTCTGATTTTGGATTTTTTTTTTTTTTTTCAAAGTCAGACTTGGTAAATGGTAAATGGTAAATGGCCTGCATTTATATAGCGCTTTTATCCAAAGCGCTTTACAATCAGTAGATAGTCTACATTCACCCATTCATACACCGATGGCGGCAGGCTGCCACGCAGGGTGCCTACACACCATCGGGAGCAAGGAGGGTTAAGTGTCTTGCCCAAGGACACAACGACAGCAGCTAGGAGGGAGCGGGGATCGAACCGCCAACCCTTGCGTCATTGGCCGACCCGCTCTACCTTCTGAGCTAAAGCCGCCCAGACTTGACACCAGAGAGGCTGAATACCGCACTGAGTCAATGCGGTCTTAGCCTCTCTGGTGTCAACACTCTGTCTGATTTTGGATTTTTTTTTTTTTTTTCAAAGTCAGACTTGACACCAGAGAGGCTGAATACCGCACTGAGTCAATGCGGTCTTAGCCTCTCTGGTCTCAACACTCTGTCTGATTTTGGATTTTTTTTTTTTTTTCAAAGTCAGACTTGACACCAGAGAGGCTGAATACCGCACTGAGTCAATGCGGTCTTAGCCTCTCTGGTCTCAACACTCTGTCTGATTTTGGATTTTTTTTTTTTTTTTCAAAGTCAGACTTGACACCAGAGAGGCTGAATACCGCACTGAGTCAATGCGGTCTTAGCCTCTCTGGTCTCAACACTCTGTCTGATTTTGGATTTTTTTTTTTTTTTTTCCAAAATCAGACTTGACACCAGAGAGGCTGAATACCGCACTGAGTCAATGCGGTCTTAGCCTCTCTGGTGTCAACACTCTGTCTGATTTTGGATTTTTTTTTTTTTTTTCCCAAAATCAGACTTGACACCAGAGAGGCTGAATACCGCACTGAGTCAATGCGGTCTTAGCCTCTCTGGTCTCAACACTCTGTCTGATTTTGGATTTTTTTTTTTTTTTCCAAAGTCAGACTTGACACCAGAGAGGCTGAATACCGCACTGAGTCAATGCGGTCTTAGCCTCTCTGGTCTCAACACTCTGTCTGATTTTGGATTTTTTTTTTTTTTTTCAAAGTCAGACTTGACACCAGAGATGCTGAATACCGCACTGAGTCAATGCGGTCTTAGCCTCTCTGGTCTCAACACTCTGTCTGATTTTGGATTTTTTTTTTTTTTTTCAAAGTCAGACTTGACACCAGAGAGGCTGAATACCGCACTGAGTCAATGCGGTCTTAGCCTCTCTGGTGTCAACACTCTGTCTGATTTTGGATTTTTTTTTTTTTTTTCAAAGTCAGACTTGACACCAGAGAGGCTGAATACCGCACTGAGTCAATGCGGTCTTAGCCTCTCTGGTCTCAACACTCTGTCTGATTTTGGATTTTTTTTTTTTTTTTCAAAGTCAGACTTGACACCAGAGAGGCTGAATACCGCACTGAGTCAATGCGGTCTTAGCCTCTCTGGTCTCAACACTCTGTCTGATTTTGGATTTTTTTTTTTTTTTTCAAAGTCAGACTTGACACCAGAGAGGCTGAATACCGCACTGAGTCAATGCGGTCTTAGCCTCTCTGGTCTCAACACTCTGTCTGATTTTGGATTTTTTTTTTTTTTTTCAAAGTCAGACTTGACACCAGAGAGGCTGAATACCGCACTGAGTCAATGCGGTCTTAGCCTCTCTGGTCTCAACACTCTGTCTGATTTTGGATTTTTTTTTTTTTTTTCCAAAATCAGACTTGACACCAGAGAGGCTGAATACCGCACTGAGTCAATGCGGTCTTAGCCTCTCTGGTGTCAACACTCTGTCTGATTTTGGATTTTTTTTTTTTTTTCCAAAATCAGACTTGACACCAGAGAGGCTGAATACCGCACTGAGTCAATGCGGTCTTAGCCTCTCTGGTCTCAACACTCGGTCTGATTTTGGATTTTTTTTTTTTTTTTCCCAAAATCAGACTTGACACCAGAGAGGCTGAATACCGCACTGAGTCAATGCGGTCTTAGCCTCTCTGGTCTCAACACTCTGTCTGATTTTGGATTTTTTTTTTTTTTTTCAAAGTCAGACTTGACACCAGAGAGGCTGAATACCGCACTGAGTCAATGCGGTCTTAGCCTCTCTGGTGTCAACACTCTGTCTGATTTTGGATTTTTTTTTTTTTTTTCAAAGTCAGACTTGACACCAGAGAGGCTGAATACCGCACTGAGTCAATGCGGTCTTAGCCTCTCTGGTCTCAACACTCTGTCTGATTTTGGATTTTTTTTTTTTTTTTCAAAGTCAGACTTGACACCAGAGAGGCTGAATACCGCACTGAGTCAATGCGGTCTTAGCCTCTCTGGTCTCAACACTCTGTCTGATTTTGGATTTTTTTTTTTTTTTTCAAAGTCAGACTTGACACCAGAGAGGCTGAATACCGCACTGAGTCAATGCGGTCTTAGCCTCTCTGGTGTCAACACTCTGTCTGATTTTGGATTTTTTTTTTTTTTTTCAAAGTCAGACTTGACACCAGAGATGCTGAATACCGCACTGAGTCAATGCGGTCTTAGCCTCTCTGGTGTCAACACTCTGTCTGATTTTGGATTTTTTTTTTTTTTTTCAAAGTCAGACTTGACACCAGAGAGGCTGAATACCGCACTGAGTCAATGCGGTCTTAGCCTCTCTGGTCTCAACACTCTGTCTGATTTTGGATTTTTTTTTTTTTTTTCAAAGTCAGACTTGACACCAGAGAGGCTGAATACCGCACTGAGTCAATGCGGTCTTAGCCTCTCTGGTCTCAACACTCTGTCTGATTTTGGATTTTTTTTTTTTTTTTTCCAAAATCAGACTTGACACCAGAGAGGCTGAATACCGCACTGAGTCAATGCGGTCTTAGCCTCTCTGGTGTCAACACTCTGTCTGATTTTGGATTTTTTTTTTTTTTCCAAAATCAGACTTGACACCAGAGAGGCTGAATACCGCACTGAGTCAATGCGGTCTTAGCCTCTCTGGTCTCAACACTCGGTCTGATTTTGGATTTTTTTTTTTTTTTTTCCAAAATCAGACTTGACACCAGAGAGGCTGAATACCGCACTGAGTCAATGCGGTCTTAGCCTCTCTGGTGTCAACACTCTGTCTGATTTTGGATTTTTTTTTTTTTTTTCAAAGTCAGACTTGACACCAGAGAGGCCTGAATACCCCACTGAGTCAATGCGGTCTTAGCCTCTCTGGTGTCAACACTCTGATTTTGGATTTTTTTTTTTTTTTTCAAAGTCAGACTTGACACCAGAGAGGCTGAATACCGCACTGAGTCAATGCGGTCTTAGCCTCTCTGGTCTCAACACTCTGTCTGATTTTGGATTTTTTTTTTTTTTTTCAAAGTCAGACTTGACACCAGAGAGGCTGAATACCGCACTGAGTCAATGCGGTCTTAGCCTCTCTGGTCTCAACACTCTGTCTGATTTTGGATTTTTTTTTTTTTTTTCAAAGTCAGACTTGACACCAGAGAGGCTGAATACCGCACTGAGTCAATGCGGTCTTAGCCTCTCTGGTCTCAACACTCTGTCTGATTTTGGATTTTTTTTTTTTTTTCAAAGTCAGACTTGACACCAGAGAGGCTGAATACCGCACTGAGTCAATGCGGTCTTAGCCTCTCTGGTCTCAACACTCTGTCTGATTTTGGATTTTTTTTTTTTTTTCAAAGTCAGACTTGACACCAGAGAGGCTGAATACCGCACTGAGTCAATGCGGTCTTAGCCTCTCTGGTGTCAACACTCTGTCTGATTTTGGATTTTTTTTTTTTTTTTCAAAGTCAGACTTGACACCAGAGAGGCTGAATACCGCACTGAGTCAATGCGGTCTTAGCCTCTCTGGTCTCAACACTCTGTCTGATTTTGGATTTTTTTTTTTTTTTTCAAAGTCAGACTTGACACCAGAGAGGCTGAATACCGCACTGAGTCAATGCGGTCTTAGCCTCTCTGGTCTCAACACTCTGTCTGATTTTGGATTTTTTTTTTTTTTTTCAAAGTCAGACTTGACACCAGAGAGGCTGAATACCGCACTGAGTCAATGCGGTCTTAGCCTCTCTGGTGTCAACACTCTGTCTGATTTTGGATTTTTTTTTTTTTTTTCAAAGTCAGACTTGACACCAGAGAGGCTGAATACCGCACTGAGTCAATGCGGTCTTAGCCTCTCTGGTCTCAACACTCTGTCTGATTTTGGATTTTTTTTTTTTTTTTCAAAGTCAGACTTGACACCAGAGAGGCTGAATACCGCACTGAGTCAATGCGGTCTTAGCCTCTCTGGTCTCAACACTCTGTCTGATTTTGGATTTTTTTTTTTTTTCCAAAGTCAGACTTGACACCAGAGAGGCTGAATACCGCACTGAGTCAATGCGGTCTTAGCCTCTCTGGTCTCAACACTCTGTCTGATTTTGGATTTTTTTTTTTTTTTTCAAAGTCAGACTTGACACCAGAGAGGCTGAATACCGCACTGAGTCAATGCGGTCTTAGCCTCTCTGGTCTCAACACTCTGTCTGATTTTGGATTTTTTTTTTTTTTTTCAAAGTCAGACTTGACACCAGAGAGGCTGAATACCGCACTGAGTCAATGCGGTCTTAGCCTCTCTGGTGTCAACACTCTGTCTGATTTTGGATTTTTTTTTTTTTTTTCAAAGTCAGACTTGACACCAGAGAGGCTGAATACCGCACTGAGTCAATGCGGTCTTAGCCTCTCTGGTCTCAACACTCTGTCTGATTTTGGATTTTTTTTTTTTTTTTCAAAGTCAGACTTGACACCAGAGAGGCTGAATACCGCACTGAGTCAATGCGGTCTTAGCCTCTCTGGTCTCAACACTCTGTCTGATTTTGGATTTTTTTTTTTTTTTTCAAAGTCAGACTTGACACCAGAGAGGCTGAATACCGCACTGAGTCAATGCGGTCTTAGCCTCTCTGGTCTCAACACTCTGTCTGATTTTGGATTTTTTTTTTTTTTTTCAAAGTCAGACTTGACACCAGAGAGGCTGAATACCGCACTGAGTCAATGCGGTCTTAGCCTCTCTGGTCTCAACACTCTGTCTGATTTTGGATTTTTTTTTTTTTTTTCAAAGTCAGACTTGACACCAGAGAGGCTGAATACCGCACTGAGTCAATGCGGTCTTAGCCTCTCTGGTCTCAACACTCTGTCTGATTTTGGATTTTTTTTTTTTTTTCAAAGTCAGACTTGACACCAGAGAGGCTGAATACCGCACTGAGTCAATGCGGTCTTAGCCTCTCTGGTGTCAACACTCTGTCTGATTTTGGATTTTTTTTTTTTTTTTCAAAGTCAGACTTGACACCAGAGAGGCTGAATACCGCACTGAGTCAATGCGGTCTTAGCCTCTCTGGTCTCAACACTCTGTCTGATTTTGGATTTTTTTTTTTTTTTTCAAAGTCAGACTTGACACCAGAGAGGCTGAATACCGCACTGAGTCAATGCGGTCTTAGCCTCTCTGGTGTCAACACTCTGTCTGATTTTGGATTTTTTTTTTTTTTTCAAAGTCAGACTTGACACCAGAGAGGCTGAATACCGCACTGAGTCAATGCGGTCTTAGCCTCTCTGGTGTCAACACTCTGTCTGATTTTGGATTTTTTTTTTTTTTTTCAAAGTCAGACTTGACACCAGAGAGGCTGAATACCGCACTGAGTCAATGCGGTCTTAGCCTCTCTGGTCTCAACACTCTGTCTGATTTTGGATTTTTTTTTTTTTTTTCAAAGTCAGACTTGACACCAGAGAGGCTGAATACCGCACTGAGTCAATGCGGTCTTAGCCTCTCTGGTCTCAACACTCTGTCTGATTTTGGATTTTTTTTTTTTTTTTCAAAGTCAGACTTGACACCAGAGAGGCTGAATACCGCACTGAGTCAATGCGGTCTTAGCCTCTCTGGTCTCAACACTCTGTCTGATTTTGGATTTTTTTTTTTTTTTTTCAAAGTCAGACTTGACACCAGAGAGGCTGAATACCGCACTGAGTCAATGCGGTCTTAGCCTCTCTGGTCGTCAACACTCTGTCTGATTTTGGATTTTTTTTTTTTTTTTCAAAGTCAGACTTGACACCAGAGAGGCTGAATACCGCACTGAGTCAATGCGGTCTTAGCCTCTCTGGTCTCAACACTCTGTCTGATTTTGGATTTTTTTTTTTTTTTTCAAAGTCAGACTTGACACCAGAGAGGCTGAATACCGCACTGAGTCAATGCGGTCTTAGCCTCTCTGGTCTCAACACTCTGTCTGATTTTGGATTTTTTTTTTTTTTCCAAAGTCAGACTTGACACCAGAGAGGCTGAATACCGCACTGAGTCAATGCGGTCTTAGCCTCTCTGGTCTCAACACTCTGTCTGATTTTGGATTTTTTTTTTTTTTTTCAAAGTCAGACTTGACACCAGAGAGGCTGAATACCGCACTGAGTCAATGCGGTCTTAGCCTCTCTGGTCTCAACACTCTGTCTGATTTTGGATTTTTTTTTTTTTTTTTCAAAGTCAGACTTGACACCAGAGAGGCTGAATACCGCACTGAGTCAATGCGGTCTTAGCCTCTCTGGTGTCAACACTCTGTCTGATTTTGGATTTTTTTTTTTTTTTTCAAAGTCAGACTTGACACCAGAGAGGCTGAATACCGCACTGAGTCAATGCGGTCTTAGCCTCTCTGGTCTCAACACTCTGTCTGATTTTGGATTTTTTTTTTTTTTTTCAAAGTCAGACTTGACACCAGAGAGGCTGAATACCGCACTGAGTCAATGCGGTCTTAGCCTCTCTGGTCTCAACACTCTGTCTGATTTTGGATTTTTTTTTTTTTTTTCAAAGTCAGACTTGACACCAGAGAGGCTGAATACCGCACTGAGTCAATGCGGTCTTAGCCTCTCTGGTCTCAACACTCTGTCTGATTTTGGATTTTTTTTTTTTTTTTCAAAGTCAGACTTGACACCAGAGAGGCTGAATACCGCACTGAGTCAATGCGGTCTTAGCCTCTCTGGTCTCAACACTCTGTCTGATTTTGGATTTTTTTTTTTTTTTTCAAAGTCAGACTTGACACCAGAGAGGCTGAATACCGCACTGAGTCAATGCGGTCTTAGCCTCTCTGGTCTCAACACTCTGTCTGATTTTGGATTTTTTTTTTTTTTTTCAAAGTCAGACTTGACACCAGAGAGGCTGAATACCGCACTGAGTCAATGCGGTCTTAGCCTCTCTGGTGTCAACACTCTGTCTGATTTTGGATTTTTTTTTTTTTTTTCAAAGTCAGACTTGACACCAGAGAGGCTGAATACCGCACTGAGTCAATGCGGTCTTAGCCTCTCTGGTCTCAACACTCTGTCTGATTTTGGATTTTTTTTTTTTTTTTCAAAGTCAGACTTGACACCAGAGAGGCTGAATACCGCACTGAGTCAATGCGGTCTTAGCCTCTCTGGTCTCAACACTCTGTCTGATTTTGGATTTTTTTTTTTTTTTTCAAAGTCAGACTTGACACCAGAGAGGCTGAATACCGCACTGAGTCAATGCGGTCTTAGCCTCTCTGGTCTCAACACTCTGTCTGATTTTGGATTTTTTTTTTTTTTTTCCAAAATCAGACTTGACACCAGAGAGGCTGAATACCGCACTGAGTCAATGCGGTCTTAGCCTCTCTGGTGTCAACACTCTGTCTGATTTTGGATTTTTTTTTTTTTTCCAAAATCAGACTTGACACCAGAGAGGCTGAATACCGCACTGAGTCAATGCGGTCTTAGCCTCTCTGGTCTCAACACTCGGTCTGATTTTGGATTTTTTTTTTTTTTTCCAAAATCAGACTTGACACCAGAGAGGCTGAATACCGCACTGAGTCAATGCGGTCTTAGCCTCTCTGGTGTCAACACTCTGTCTGATTTTGGATTTTTTTTTTTTTTTTCAAAGTCAGACTTGACACCAGAGAGGCTGAATACCCCACTGAGTCAATGCGGTCTTAGCCTCTCTGGTGTCAACACTCTGATTTTGGATTTTTTTTTTTTTTTTCAAAGTCAGACTTGACACCAGAGAGGCTGAATACTGCACTGAGTCAATGCGGTCTTAGCCTCTCTGGTCTCAACACTCTGTCTGATTTTGGATTTTTTTTTTTTTTTTCAAAGTCAGACTTGACACCAGAGAGGCTGAATACCGCACTGAGTCAATGCGGTCTTAGCCTCTCTGGTCTCAACACTCTGTCTGATTTTGGATTTTTTTTTTTTTTTTTTCAAAGTCAGACTTGACACCAGAGAGGCTGAATACCGCACTGAGTCAATGCGGTCTTAGCCTCTCTGGTGTCAACACTCTGTCTGATTTTGGATTTTTTTTTTTTTTTTTTCAAGTCAGACTTGACACCAGAGAGGCTGAATACCGCACTGAGTCAATGCAGTCTTAGCCTCTCTGGTCTCAACACTCTGTCTGATTTTGGATTTTTTTTTTTTTTTTCCAAAGTCAGACTTGACACCAGAGAGGCTGAATACCGCACTGAGTCAATGCGGTCTTAGCCTCTCTGGTCTCAACACTCTGTCTGATTTTGGATTTTTTTTTTTTTTTTCAAAGTCAGACTTGACACCAGAGAGGCTGAATACCGCACTGAGTCAATGCGGTCTTAGCCTCTCTGGTCTCAACACTCTGTCTGATTTTGGATTTTTTTTTTTTTTTTCAAAGTCAGACTTGACACCAGAGAGGCTGAATACCGCACTGAGTCAATGCGGTCTTAGCCTCTCTGGTGCTCAACACTCTGTCTGATTTTGGATTTTTTTTTTTTTTTCAAAGTCAGACTTGACACCAGAGAGGCTGAATACCGCACTGAGTCAATGCGGTCTTAGCCTCTCTGGTCTCAACACTCTGTCTGATTTTGGATTTTTTTTTTTTTTTTCAAAGTCAGACTTGACACCAGAGAGGCTGAATACCGCACTGAGTCAATGCGGTCTTAGCCTCTCTGGTCTCAACACTCTGTCTGATTTTGGATTTTTTTTTTTTTTTTTCAAAGTCAGACTTGACACCAGAGAGGCTGAATACCGCACTGAGTCAATGCGGTCTTAGCCTCTCTGGTGTCAACACTCTGTCTGATTTTGGATTTTTTTTTTTTTTTTTCAAAGTCAGACTTGACACCAGAGAGGCTGAATACCGCACTGAGTCAATGCGGTCTTAGCCTCTCTGGTCTCAACACTCTGTCTGATTTTGGATTTTTTTTTTTTTTTTCAAAGTCAGACTTGACACCAGAGAGGCTGAATACCGCACTGAGTCAATGCGGTCTTAGCCTCTCTGGTCTCAACACTCTGTCTGATTTTGGATTTTTTTTTTTTTTTTCAAAGTCAGACTTGACACCAGAGAGGCTGAATACCGCACTGAGTCAATGCGGTCTTAGCCTCTCTGGTCTCAACACTCTGTCTGATTTTGGATTTTTTTTTTTTTTTTCAAAGTCAGACTTGACACCAGAGAGGCTGAATACCGCACTGAGTCAATGCGGTCTTAGCCTCTCTGGTCTCAACACTCTGTCTGATTTTGGATTTTTTTTTTTTTTTTCAAAGTCAGACTTGACACCAGAGAGGCTGAATACCGCACTGAGTCAATGCGGTCTTAGCCTCTCTGGTCGTCAACACTCTGTCTGATTTTGGATTTTTTTTTTTTTTTTCAAAGTCAGACTTGACACCAGAGAGGCTGAATACCGCACTGAGTCAATGCGGTCTTAGCCTCTCTGGTCTCAACACTCTGTCTGATTTTGGATTTTTTTTTTTTTTTTCAAAGTCAGACTTGACACCAGAGAGGCTGAATACCGCACTGAGTCAATGCGGTCTTAGCCTCTCTGGTGTCAACACTCTGTCTGATTTTGGATTTTTTTTTTTTTTTTCAAAGTCAGACTTGACACCAGAGAGGCTGAATACCGCACTGAGTCAATGCGGTCTTAGCCTCTCTGGTGTCAACACTCTGTCTGATTTTGGATTTTTTTTTTTTTTTTCAAAGTCAGACTTGACACCAGAGAGGCTGAATACCGCACTGAGTCAATGCGGTCTTAGCCTCTCTGGTCTCAACACTCTGTCTGATTTTGGATTTTTTTTTTTTTTTTCAAAGTCAGACTTGACACCAGAGAGGCTGAATACCGCACTGAGTCAATGCGGTCTTAGCCTCTCTGGTCTCAACACTCTGTCTGATTTTGGATTTTTTTTTTTTTTTTTCAAAGTCAGACTTGACACCAGAGAGGCTGAATACCGCACTGAGTCAATGCGGTCTTAGCCTCTCTGGTCTCAACACTCTGTCTGATTTTGGATTTTTTTTTTTTTTTTCAAAGTCAGACTTGACACCAGAGAGGCTGAATACCGCACTGAGTCAATGCGGTCTTAGCCTCTCTGGTCTCAACACTCTGTCTGATTTTGGATTTTTTTTTTTTTTTTTCAAAGTCAGACTTGACACCAGAGAGGCTGAATACCGCACTGAGTCAATGCGGTCTTAGCCTCTCTGGTCTCAACACTCTGTCTGATTTTGGATTTTTTTTTTTTTTTTCAAAGTCAGACTTGACACCAGAGAGGCTGAATACCGCACTGAGTCAATGCGGTCTTAGCCTCTCTGGTCTCAACACTCTGTCTGATTTTGGATTTTTTTTTTTTTTTCAAAGTCAGACTTGACACCAGAGAGGCTGAATACCGCACTGAGTCAATGCGGTCTTAGCCTCTCTGGTCTCAACACTCTGTCTGATTTTGGATTTTTTTTTTTTTTTTCAAAGTCAGACTTGACACCAGAGAGGCTGAATACCGCACTGAGTCAATGCGGTCTTAGCCTCTCTGGTCTCAACACTCTGTCTGATTTTGGATTTTTTTTTTTTTTTTCAAAGTCAGACTTGACACCAGAGAGGCTGAATACCGCACTGAGTCAATGCGGTCTTAGCCTCTCTGGTCGTCAACACTCTGTCTGATTTTGGATTTTTTTTTTTTTTTTTCAAAGTCAGACTTGACACCAGAGAGGCTGAATACCGCACTGAGTCAATGCGGTCTTAGCCTCTCTGGTCTCAACACTCTGTCTGATTTTGGATTTTTTTTTTTTTTTTCAAAGTCAGACTTGACACCAGAGAGGCTGAATACCGCACTGAGTCAATGCGGTCTTAGCCTCTCTGGTCTCAACACTCTGTCTGATTTTGGATTTTTTTTTTTTTTTTTCAAAGTCAGACTTGACACCAGAGAGGCTGAATACCGCACTGAGTCAATGCGGTCTTAGCCTCTCTGGTCTCAACACTCTGTCTGATTTTGGATTTTTTTTTTTTTTTCAAAGTCAGACTTGACACCAGAGAGGCTGAATACCGCACTGAGTCAATGCGGTCTTAGCCTCTCTGGTCTCAACACTCTGTCTGATTTTGGATTTTTTTTTTTTTTTTCAAAGTCAGACTTGACACCAGAGAGGCTGAATACCGCACTGAGTCAATGCGGTCTTAGCCTCTCTGGTCTCAACACTCTGTCTGATTTTGGATTTTTTTTTTTTTTTCAAAGTCAGACTTGACACCAGAGAGGCTGAATACCGCACTGAGTCAATGCGGTCTTAGCCTCTCTGGTGTCAACACTCTGTCTGATTTTGGATTTTTTTTTTTTTTTTTTCAAAGTCAGACTTGACACCAGAGAGGCTGAATACCGCACTGAGTCAATGCGGTCTTAGCCTCTCTGGTCTCAACACTCTGTCTGATTTTGGATTTTTTTTTTTTTTTTCAAAGTCAGACTTGACACCAGAGAGGCTGAATACCGCACTGAGTCAATGCGGTCTTAGCCTCTCTGGTCTCAACACTGTCTGATTTTGGATTTTTTTTTTTTTTTTTCAAAGTCAGACTTGACACCAGAGAGGCTGAATACCGCACTGAGTCAATGCGGTCTTAGCCTCTCTGGTCTCAACACTCTGTCTGATTTTGGATTTTTTTTTTTTTTTTCCAAAATCAGACTTGACACCAGAGAGGCTGAATACCGCACTGAGTCAATGCGGTCTTAGCCTCTCTGGTGTCAACACTCTGTCTGATTTTGGATTTTTTTTTTTTTTTTCCAAAATCAGACTTGACACCAGAGAGGCTGAATACCGCAGTGAGTCAATGCGGTCTTAGCCTCTCTGGTCTCAACACTCTGTCTGATTTTGGATTTTTTTTTTTTTTTTTCCCAAAATCAGACTTGACACCAGAGAGGCTGAATACCGCACTGAGTCAATGCGGTCTTAGCCTCTCTGGTCTCAACACTCTGTCTGATTTTGGATTTTTTTTTTTTTTTTTCAAAGTCAGACTTGACACCAGAGAGGCTGAATACCGCACTGAGTCAATGCGGTCTTAGCCTCTCTGGTCTCAACACTCTGTCTGATTTTGGATTTTTTTTTTTTTTTTTCAAAGTCAGACTTGACACCAGAGAGGCTGAATACCGCACTGAGTCAATGCGGTCTTAGCCTCTCTGGTCTCAACACTCTGTCTGATTTTGGATTTTTTTTTTTTTTTTCAAAGTCAGACTTGACACCAGAGAGGCTGAATACCGCACTGAGTCAATGCGGTCTTAGCCTCTCTGGTGTCAACACTCTGTCTGATTTTGGATTTTTTTTTTTTTTTTCAAAGTCAGACTTGACACCAGAGAGGCTGAATACCGCACTGAGTCAATGCGGTCTTAGCCTCTCTGGTGTCAACACTCTGTCTGATTTTGGATTTTTTTTTTTTTTTTTCAAAGTCAGACTTGACACCAGAGAGGCTGAATACCGCACTGAGTCAATGCGGTCTTAGCCTCTCTGGTCTCAACACTCTGTCTGATTTTGGATTTTTTTTTTTTTTTTCAAAGTCAGACTTGACACCAGAGAGGCTGAATACCGCA
>NW_028151109.1:0-35024 GCF_964638095.1 Poromitra crassiceps | reverse complement strand
TTTTACACCAGAGAGGCTAAGACCGCATTGACTCAGTGCGGTATTCAGCCTCTCTGGTGTCAAGTCTGATTTTGAAAAAAAAAAAATCCAAAATCCAAAATCAGACAGAGTGTTTGAGACCAGAGAGGCTAAGACCGCATTGACTCAGTGCGGTATTCAGCCTCTCTGTGTCAAGTCTGATTTTGAAAAAAAAAAACAAAAATCCAAAATCAGACAGAGTGTTGAGACCAGAGAGGCTAAGACCGCATTGACTCAGTGCGGTATTCAGCCTCTCTGGTGTCAAGTCTGATTTTGGAAAAAAAAAAAAAAAATCCAAAATCAGACAGAGTGTTGAGACCAGAGAGGCTAAGACCGCATTGACTCAGTGCGGTATTCAGCCTCTCTGGTGTCAAGTCTGATTTTGGAAAAAAAAAAAAAAAATCCAAAATCAGACAGAGTGTTGACACCAGAGAGGCTAAGACCGCATTGACTCAGTGCGGTATTCAGCCTCTCTGGTGTCAAGTCTGATTTTGAAAAAAAAAAAAAAAAATCCAAAATCAGACAGAGTGTTGAGACCAGAGAGGCTAAGACCGCATTGACTCAGTGCGGTATTCAGCCTCTCTGGTGTCAAGTCTGATTTTGGAAAAAAAAAAAAAAAATCCAAAATCAGACAGAGTGTTGACGACCAGAGAGGCTAAGACCGCATTGACTCAGTGCGGTATTCAGCCTCTCTGGTGTCAAGTCTGATTTTGGAAAAAAAAAAAAAAAATCCAAAATCAGACAGAGTGTTGAGACCAGAGAGGCTAAGACCGCATTGACTCAGTGCGGTATTCAGCCTCTCTGGTGTCAAGTCTGATTTTGGAAAAAAAAAAAAAAAAATCCAAAATCAGACAGAGTGTTGAGACCAGAGAGGCTAAGACCGCATTGACTCAGTGCGGTATTCAGCCTCTCTGGTGTCAAGTCTGATTTTTGGAAAAAAAAAAAAAAAAATCCAAAATCAGACAGAGTGTTGAGACCAGAGAGGCTAAGACCGCATTGACTCAGTGCGGTATTCAGCCTCTCTGGTGTCAAGTCTGATTTTGGAAAAAAAAAAAAAAAAATCCAAAATCAGACAGAGTGTTGACACCAGAGAGGCTAAGACCGCATTGACTCAGTGCGGTATTCAGCCTCTCTGGTGTCAAGTCTGATTTTTGAAAAAAAAAAAAAAAAATCCAAAATCAGACAGAGTGTTGAGACCAGAGAGGCTAAGACCAGCATTGACTCAGTGCGGTATTCAGCCTCTCTGGTGTCAAGTCTGATTTTGAAAAAAAAAAAAAAAAAAAATCCAAAATCAGACAGAGTGTTGAGACCAGAGAGGCTAAGACCGCATTGACTCAGTGCGGTATTCAGCCTCTCTGGTGTCAAGTCTGATTTTGGAAAAAAAAAAAAAAAATCCAAAATCAGACAGAGTGTTGAGACCAGAGAGGCTAAGACCGCATTGACTCAGTGCGGTATTCAGCCTCTCTGGTGTCAAGTCTGATTTTGTAAAAAAAAAAAAAAAAATCCAAAATCAGACAGAGTGTTGAGACCAGAGAGGCTAAGACCGCATTGACTCAGTGCGGTATTCAGCCTCTCTGGTGTCAAGTCTGATTTTGGAAAAAAAAAAAAAAAATCCAAAATCAGACAGAGTGTTGACACCAGAGAGGCTAAGACCGCATTGACTCAGTGCGGTATTCAGCCTCTCTGGTGTCAAGTCTGATTTTGAAAAAAAAAAAAAAAATCCAAAATCAGACAGAGTGTTGAGACCAGAGAGGCTAAGACCGCATTGACTCAGTGCGGTATTCAGCCTCTCTGGTGTCAAGTCTGATTTTGGAAAAAAAAAAAAAAAAAATCCAAAATCAGACAGAGTGTTGACACCAGAGAGGCTAAGACCGCATTGACTCAGTGCGGTATTCAGCCTCTCTGGTGTCAAGTCTGATTTTGAAAAAAAAAAAAAAAAATCCAAAATCAGACAGAGTGTTGACGCACCAGAGAGGCTAAGACCGCATTGACTCAGTGCGGTATTCAGCCTCTCTGGTGTCAAGTCTGATTTTGGAAAAAAAAAAAAAAAAATCCAAAATCAGACAGAGTGTTGAGACCAGAGAGGCTAAGACCGCATTGACTCAGTGCGGTATTCAGCCTCTCTGGTGTCAAGTCTGATTTTGAAAAAAAAAAAAAAAAATCCAAAATCAGACAGAGTGTTGACACCAGAGAGGCTAAGACCGCATTGACTCAGTGCGGTATTCAGCCTCTCTGGTGTCAAGTCTGATTTTGAAAAAAAAAAACCAAAATCCAAAATCAGACAGAGTGTTGAGACCAGAGAGGCTAAGACCGCATTGACTCAGTGCGGTATTCAGCCTCTCTGGTGTCAAGTCTGATTTTGGAAAAAAAAAAAAAAAAATCCAAAATCAGACAGAGTGTTGAGACCAGAGAGGCTAAGACCGCATTGACTCAGTGCGGTATTCAGCCTCTCTGGTGTCAAGTCTGATTTTGGAAAAAAAAAAAAAAATCCAAAATCAGACAGAGTGTTGAGACCAGAGAGGCTAAGACCGCATTGACTCAGTGCGGTATTCAGCCTCTCTGGTGTCAAGTCTGATTTTGGAAAAAAAAAAAAAAAAATCCAAAATCAGACAGAGTGTTGACACCAGAGAGGCTAAGACCGCATTGACTCAGTGCGGTATTCAGCCTCTCTGGTGTCAAGTCTGATTTTAAAAAAAAAAAAAAAAATCCAAAATCAGACAGAGTGTTGAGACCAGAGAGGCTAAGACCGCATTGACTCAGTGCGGTATTCAGCCTCTCTGGTGTCAAGTCTGATTTTGGGAAAAAAAAAAAAAAAATCCAAAATCAGACAGAGTGTTGACACCAGAGAGGCTAAGACCGCATTGACTCAGTGCGGTATTCAGCCTCTCTGGTGTCAAGTCTGATTTTTGAAAAAAAAAAAAAAAAAATCCAAAATCAGACAGAGTGTTTACACCAGAGAGGCTAAGACCGCATTGACTCAGTGCGGTATTCAGCCTCTCTGGTGTCAAGTCTGATTTTGAAAAAAAAAAAATCCAAAATCCAAAATCAGACAGAGTGTTGAGACCAGAGAGGCTAAGACCGCATTGACTCAGTGCGGTATTCAGCCTCTCTGGTGTCAAGTCTGATTTTGGAAAAAAAAAAAAAAAATCCAAAATCAGACAGAGTGTTGAGACCAGAGAGGCTAAGACCGCATTGACTCAGTGCGGTATTCAGCCTCTCTGGTGTCAAGTCTGATTTTGGAAAAAAAAAAAAAAAATCCAAAATCAGACAGAGTGTTGAGACCAGAGAGGCTAAGACCGCATTGACTCAGTGCGGTATTCAGCCTCTCTGGTGTCAAGTCTGATTTTGGAAAAAAAAAAAAAAAAATCCAAAATCAGACAGAGTGTTGACACCAGAGAGGCTAAGACCGCATTGACTCAGTGCGGTATTCAGCCTCTCTGGTGTCAAGTCTGATTTTGGAAAAAAAAAAAAAAAAATCCAAAATCAGACAGAGTGTTGAGACCAGAGAGGCTAAGACCGCATTGACTCAGTGCGGTATTCAGCCTCTCTGGTGTCAAGTCTGATTTTGGAAAAAAAAAAAAAAATCCAAAATCAGACAGAGTGTTGACGACCAGAGAGGCTAAGACCGCATTGACTCAGTGCGGTATTCAGCCTCTCTGGTGTCAAGTCTGATTTTGGAAAAAAAAAAAAAAAAAATCCAAAATCAGACAGAGTGTTGACACCAGAGAGGCTAAGACCGCATTGACTCAGTGCGGTATTCAGCCTCTCTGGTGTCAAGTCTGATTTTGAAAAAAAAAAATCAAAATCCAAAATCAGACAGAGTGTTGAGACCAGAGAGGCTAAGACCGCATTGACTCAGTGCGGTATTCAGCCTCTCTGGTGTCAAGTCTGATTTTTGAAAAAAAAAAAAAAAATCCAAAATCAGACAGAGTGTTGAGACCAGAGAGGCTAAGACCGCATTGACTCAGTGCGGT
The DNA here is from genome assembly GCF_964638095.1 of Poromitra crassiceps. Classification (NCBI taxonomy): domain Eukaryota; kingdom Metazoa; phylum Chordata; class Actinopteri; order Beryciformes; family Melamphaidae; genus Poromitra; species Poromitra crassiceps. Next base: position 31,032 of record NW_028151109.1, on the reverse strand, counting down.
ATTCAGCCTCTCTGGTGTCAAGTCTGATTTTGGAAAAAAAAAAAAAAAAATCCAAAATCAGACAGAGTGTTGACACCAGAGAGGCTAAGACCGCATTGACTCAGTGCAGGTATTCAGCCTCTCTGGTGTCAAGTCTGATTTTGAAAAAAAAAAATCCAAAATCCAAAATCAGACAGAGTGTTGAGACCAGAGAGGCTAAGACCGCATTGACTCAGTGCGGTATTCAGCCTCTCTGGTGTCAAGTCTGATTTTGGAAAAAAAAAAAAAAAATCCAAAATCAGACAGAGTGTTGAGACCAGAGAGGCTAAGACCGCATTGACTCAGTGCGGTATTCAGCCTCTCTGGTGTCAAGTCTGATTTTGGAAAAAAAAAAAAAAAATCCAAAATCAGACAGAGTGTTGACACCAGAGAGGCTAAGACCGCATTGACTCAGTGCGGTATTCAGCCTCTCTGGTGTCAAGTCTGATTTTGGAAAAAAAAAAAAAAAATCCAAAATCAGACAGAGTGTTGACACCAGAGAGGCTAAGACCGCATTGACTCAGTGCGGTATTCAGCCTCTCTGGTGTCAAGTCTGATTTTGGAAAAAAAAAAAAAAAAATCCAAAATCAGACAGAGTGTTGAGACCAGAGAGGCTAAGACCGCATTGACTCAGTGCGGTATTCAGCCTCTCTGGTGTCAAGTCTGATTTTGGAAAAAAAAAAAAAAAATCCAAAATCAGACAGAGTGTTGACACCAGAGAGGCTAAGACCGCATTGACTCAGTGCGGTATTCAGCCTCTCTGGTGTCAAGTCTGATTTTGGAAAAAAAAAAAAAAAAAATCCAAAATCAGACAGAGTGTTGACACCAGAGAGGCTAAGACCGCATTGACTCAGTGCGGTATTCAGCCTCTCTGGTGTCAAGTCTGATTTTGAAAAAAAAAAATCCAAAATCCAAAATCAGACAGAGTGTTGAGACCAGAGAGGCTAAGACCGCATTGACTCAGTGCGGTATTCAGCCTCTCTGGTGTCAAGTCTGATTTTGAAAAAAAAAAAAAAAAATCCAAAATCAGACAGAGTGTTGACACCAGAGAGGCTAAGACCGCATTGACTCAGTGCGGTATTCAGCCTCTCTGGTGTCAAGTCTGATTTTGGAAAAAAAAAAAAAAAAATCCAAAATCAGACAGAGTGTTGAGACCAGAGAGGCTAAGACCGCATTGACTCAGTGCGGTATTCAGCCTCTCTGGTGTCAAGTCTGATTTTGGAAAAAAAAAAAAAAAATCCAAAATCAGACAGAGTGTTGAGACCAGAGAGGCTAAGACCGCATTGACTCAGTGCGGTATTCAGCCTCTCTGGTGTCAAGTCTGATTTTGGAAAAAAAAAAGAAAAATCCAAAATCAGACAGAGTGTTGAGACCAGAGAGGCTAAGACCGCATTGACTCAGTGCAGTATTCAGCCTCTCTGGTGTCAAGTCTGATTTTGGAAAAAAAAAAAAAAAATCCAAAATCAGACAGAGTGTTGACACCAGAGAGGCTAAGACCGCATTGACTCAGTGCGGTATTCAGCCTCTCTGGTGTCAAGTCTGATTTTTGAAAAAAAAAAAAAAAAATCCAAAATCAGACAGAGTGTTGAGACCAGAGAGGCTAAGACCGCATTGACTCAGTGCGGTATTCAGCCTCTCCGGTGTCAAGTCTGATTTTGGAGAAAAAAAAAAAAATCCAAAATCAGACAGAGTGTTGACACCAGAGAGGCTAAGACCGCATTGACTCAGTGCGGTATTCAGCCTCTCTGGTGTCAAGTCTGATTTTGGAAAAAAAAAAAAAAAAATCCAAAATCAGACAGAGTGTTGACACCAGAGAGGCTAAGACCGCATTGACTCAGTGCGGTATTCAGCCTCTCTGGTGTCAAGTCTGATTTTGAAAAAAAAAAATCCAAAATCCAAAATCAGACAGAGTGTTGAGACCAGAGAGGCTAAGACCGCATTGACTCAGTGCGGTATTCAGCCTCTCTGGTGTCAAGTCTGATTTTTGAAAAAAAAAAAAAAAAATCCAAAATCAGACAGAGTGTTGAGACCAGAGAGGCTAAGACCGCATTGACTCAGTGCGGTATTCAGCCTCTCTGGTGTCAAGTCTGATTTTGGAAAAAAAAAAAAAAAATCCAAAATCAGACAGAGTGTTGACACCAGAGAGGCTAAGACCGCATTGACTCAGTGCAGTATTCAGCCTCTCTGGTGTCAAGTCTGATTTTGAAAAAAAAAAATCCAAAATCCAAAATCAGACAGAGTGTTGAGACCAGAGAGGCTAAGACCGCATTGACTCAGTGCGGTATTCAGCCTCTCTGGTGTCAAGTCTGATTTTGGAAAAAAAAAAAAAAATCCAAAATCAGACAGAGTGTTGAGACCAGAGAGGCTAAGACCGCATTGACTCAGTGCGGTATTCAGCCTCTCTGGTGTCAAGTCTGATTTTGGAAAAAAAAAAAAAAAATCCAAAATCAGACAGAGTGTTGACACCAGAGAGGCTAAGACCGCATTGACTCAGTGCGGTATTCAGCCTCTCTGGTGTCAAGTCTGATTTTGGAAAAAAAAAAAAAAAATCCAAAATCAGACAGAGTGTTGACACCAGAGAGGCTAAGACCGCATTGACTCAGTGCGGTATTCAGCCTCTCTGGTGTCAAGTCTGATTTTGGAAAAAAAAAAAAAAAAATCCAAAATCAGACAGAGTGTTGAGACCAGAGAGGCTAAGACCGCATTGACTCAGTGCGGTATTCAGCCTCTCTGGTGTCAAGTCTGATTTTGGGAAAAAAAAAAAAAAATCCAAAATCAGACAGAGTGTTGACACCAGAGAGGCTAAGACCGCATTGACTCAGTGCGGTATTCAGCCTCTCTGGTGTCAAGTCTGATTTTTGAAAAAAAAAAAAAAAAAATCCAAAATCAGACAGAGTGTTTACACCAGAGAGGCTAAGACCGCATTGACTCAGTGCGGTATTCAGCCTCTCTGGTGTCAAGTCTGATTTTGAAAAAAAAAAATCCAAAATCCAAAATCAGACAGAGTGTTGAGACCAGAGAGGCTAAGACCGCATTGACTCAGTGCGGTATTCAGCCTCTCTGGTGTCAAGTCTGATTTTGGAAAAAAAAAAAAAAAATCCAAAATCAGACAGAGTGTTGACACCAGAGAGGCTAAGACCGCATTGACTCAGTGCGGTATTCAGCCTCTCTGGTGTCAAGTCTGATTTTGGAAAAAAAAAAAAAAAAATCCAAAATCAGACAGAGTGTTGAGACCAGAGAGGCTAAGACCGCATTGACTCAGTGCGGTATTCAGCCTCTCTGGTGTCAAGTCTGATTTTGGGAAAAAAAAAAAAAAATCCAAAATCAGACAGAGTGTTGACACCAGAGAGGCTAAGACCGCATTGACTCAGTGCGGTATTCAGCCTCTCTGGTGTCAAGTCTGATTTTTGAAAAAAAAAAAAAAAAATCCAAAATCAGACAGAGTGTTTACACCAGAGAGGCTAAGACCGCATTGACTCAGTGCGGTATTCAGCCTCTCTGGTGTCAAGTCTGATTTTGAAAAAAAAAAATCCAAAATCCAAAATCAGACAGAGTGTTGAGACCAGAGAGGCTAAGACCGCATTGACTCAGTGCGGTATTCAGCCTCTCTGGTGTCAAGTCTGATTTTTGAAAAAAAAAAAAAAAATCCAAAATCAGACAGAGTGTTGAGACCAGAGAGGCTAAGACCGCATTGACTCAGTGCGGTATTCAGCCTCTCTGGTGTCAAGTCTGATTTTGGAAAAAAAAAAAAAAATCCAAAATCAGACAGAGTGTTGAGACCAGAGAGGCTAAGACCGCATTGACTCAGTGCAGTATTCAGCCTCTCTGGTGTCAAGTCTGATTTTGGAAAAAAAAAAAAAAATCCAAAATCAGACAGAGTGTTGACACCAGAGAGGCTAAGACCGCATTGACTCAGTGCGGTATTCAGCCTCTCTGGTGTCAAGTCTGATTTTTGAAAAAAAAAAAAAAAAATCCAAAATCAGACAGAGTGTTGAGACCAGAGAGGCTAAGACCGCATTGACTCAGTGCGGTATTCAGCCTCTCCGGTGTCAAGTCTGATTTTGAAAAAAAAAAAAAAAATCCAAAATCAGACAGAGTGTTGACACCAGAGAGGCTAAGACCGCATTGACTCAGTGCGGTATTCAGCCTCTCTGGTGTCAAGTCTGATTTTGGAAAAAAAAAAAAAAAAATCCAAAATCAGACAGAGTGTTGACACCAGAGAGGCTAAGACCGCATTGACTCAGTGCAGTATTCAGCCTCTCTGGTGTCAAGTCTGATTTTGAAAAAAAAAAATCCAAAATCCAAAATCAGACAGAGTGTTGAGACCAGAGAGGCTAAGACCGCATTGACTCAGTGCAGTATTCAGCCTCTCTGGTGTCAAGTCTGATTTTGGAAAAAAAAAAAAAAAAATCCAAAATCAGAGAGAGTGTTGAGACCAGAGAGGCTAAGACCGCATTGACTCAGTGCGGTATTCAGCCTCTCTGGTGTCAAGTCTGATTTTGGAAAAAAAAAAAAAAAATCCAAAATCAGACAGAGTGTTGACACCAGAGAAGCTAAGACCGCATTGACTCAGTGCGGTATTCAGCCTCTCTGGTGTCAAGTCTGATTTTGGAAAAAAAAAAAAAAAATCCAAAATCAGACAGAGTGTTGAGACCAGAGAGGCTAAGACCGCATTGACTCAGTGCGGTATTCAGCCTCTCTGGTGTCAAGTCTGATTTTTGAAAAAAAAAAAAAAAAATCCAAAATCAGACAGAGTGTTGACACCAGAGAGGCTAAGACCACATTGACTCAGTGCGGTATTCAGCCTCTCTGGTGTCAAGTCTGATTTAAAAAAAAAAAAAAAAAAAATCCAAAATCAGACAGAGTGTTGAGACCAGAGAGGCTAAGACCGCATTGACTCAGTGCGGTATTCAGCCTCTCTGGTGTCAAGTCTGATTTTGGAAAAAAAAAAAAAATCCAAAATCAGACAGAGTGTTGAGACCAGAGAGGCTAAGACCGCATTGACTCAGTGCGGTATTCAGCCTCTCTGGTGTCAAGTCTGATTTTGTAAAAAAAAAAAAAAAAATCCAAAATCAGACAGAGTGTTGAGACCAGAGAGACTAAGACCGCATTGACTCAGTGCGGTATTCAGCCTCTCTGGTGTCAAGTCTGATTTTGGAAAAAAAAAAAAAAAATCCAAAATCAGACAGAGTGTTGAGACCAGAGAGACTAAGACCGCATTGACTCAGTGCGGTATTCAGCCTCTCTGGTGTCAAGTCTGATTTTGGGAAAAAAAAAAAAAAAATCCAAAATCAGACAGAGTGTTGAGACCAGAGAGACTAAGACCGCATTGACTCAGTGCGGTATTCAGCCTCTCTGGTGTCAAGTCTGATTTTTGAAAAAAAAAAAAAAAAAATCCAAAATCAGACAGAGTGTTTACACCAGAGAGGCTAAGACCGCATTGACTCAGTGCGGTATTCAGCCTCTCTGGTGTCAAGTCTGATTTTGAAAAAAAAAAATCCAAAATCCAAAATCAGACAGAGTGTTGAGACCAGAGAGGCTAAGACCGCATTGACTCAGTGCGGTATTCAGCCTCTCTGGTGTCAAGTCTGATTTTGGAAAAAAAAAAAAAAAATCCAAAATCAGACAGAGTGTTGACACCAGAGAGGCTAAGACCGCATTGACTCAGTGCGGTATTCAGCCTCTCTGGTGTCAAGTCTGATTTTGGAAAAAAAAAAAAAAAAATCCAAAATCAGACAGAGTGTTGAGACCAGAGAGGCTAAGACCGCATTGACTCAGTGCGGTATTCAGCCTCTCTGGTGTCAAGTCTGATTTTGGAAAAAAAAAAAAAAAATCCAAAATCAGACAGAGTGTTGAGACCAGAGAGGCTAAGACCGCATTGACTCAGTGCGGTATTCAGCCTCTCTGGTGTCAAGTCTGATTTTGGAAAAAAAAAAAAAAATCCAAAATCAGACAGAGTGTTGAGACCAGAGAGGCTAAGACCGCATTGACTCAGTGCAGTATTCAGCCTCTCTGGTGTCAAGTCTGATTTTGGAAAAAAAAAAAAAAAATCCAAAATCAGACAGAGTGTTGACACCAGAGAGGCTAAGACCGCATTGACTCAGTGCGGTATTCAGCCTCTCTGGTGTCAAGTCTGATTTTTGAAAAAAAAAAAAAAAAATCCAAAATCAGACAGAGTGTTGAGACCAGAGAGGCTAAGACCGCATTGACTCAGTGCGGTATTCAGCCTCTCCGGTGTCAAGTCTGATTTTGGAGAAAAAAAAAAAAATCCAAAATCAGACAGAGTGTTGACACCAGAGAGGCTAAGACCGCATTGACTCAGTGCGGTATTCAGCCTCTCTGGTGTCAAGTCTGATTTTGGAAAAAAAAAAAAAAAAATCCAAAATCAGACAGAGTGTTGACACCAGAGAGGCTAAGACCGCATTGACTCAGTGCGGTATTCAGCCTCTCTGGTGTCAAGTCTGATTTTGAAAAAAAAAAATCCAAAATCCAAAATCAGACAGAGTGTTGAGACCAGAGAGGCTAAGACCGCATTGACTCAGTGCGGTATTCAGCCTCTCTGGTGTCAAGTCTGATTTTTGAAAAAAAAAAAAAAAAATCCAAAATCAGACAGAGTGTTGAGACCAGAGAGGCTAAGACCGCATTGACTCAGTGCGGTATTCAGCCTCTCTGGTGTCAAGTCTGATTTTGGAAAAAAAAAAAAAAAATCCAAAATCAGACAGAGTGTTGACACCAGAGAGGCTAAGACCGCATTGACTCAGTGCAGTATTCAGCCTCTCTGGTGTCAAGTCTGATTTTGAAAAAAAAAAATCCAAAATCCAAAATCAGACAGAGTGTTGAGACCAGAGAGGCTAAGACCGCATTGACTCAGTGCGGTATTCAGCCTCTCTGGTGTCAAGTCTGATTTTGGAAAAAAAAAAAAAAATCCAAAATCAGACAGAGTGTTGAGACCAGAGAGGCTAAGACCGCATTGACTCAGTGCGGTATTCAGCCTCTCTGGTGTCAAGTCTGATTTTGGAAAAAAAAAAAAAAAATCCAAAATCAGACAGAGTGTTGACACCAGAGAGGCTAAGACCGCATTGACTCAGTGCGGTATTCAGCCTCTCTGGTGTCAAGTCTGATTTTGGAAAAAAAAAAAAAAAATCCAAAATCAGACAGAGTGTTGACACCAGAGAGGCTAAGACCGCATTGACTCAGTGCGGTATTCAGCCTCTCTGGTGTCAAGTCTGATTTTGGAAAAAAAAAAAAAAAAATCCAAAATCAGACAGAGTGTTGAGACCAGAGAGGCTAAGACCGCATTGACTCAGTGCGGTATTCAGCCTCTCTGGTGTCAAGTCTGATTTTGGGAAAAAAAAAAAAAAATCCAAAATCAGACAGAGTGTTGACACCAGAGAGGCTAAGACCGCATTGACTCAGTGCGGTATTCAGCCTCTCTGGTGTCAAGTCTGATTTTTGAAAAAAAAAAAAAAAAAATCCAAAATCAGACAGAGTGTTTACACCAGAGAGGCTAAGACCGCATTGACTCAGTGCGGTATTCAGCCTCTCTGGTGTCAAGTCTGATTTTGAAAAAAAAAAATCCAAAATCCAAAATCAGACAGAGTGTTGAGACCAGAGAGGCTAAGACCGCATTGACTCAGTGCGGTATTCAGCCTCTCTGGTGTCAAGTCTGATTTTGGAAAAAAAAAAAAAAAATCCAAAATCAGACAGAGTGTTGACACCAGAGAGGCTAAGACCGCATTGACTCAGTGCGGTATTCAGCCTCTCTGGTGTCAAGTCTGATTTTGGAAAAAAAAAAAAAAAAATCCAAAATCAGACAGAGTGTTGAGACCAGAGAGGCTAAGACCGCATTGACTCAGTGCGGTATTCAGCCTCTCTGGTGTCAAGTCTGATTTTGGGAAAAAAAAAAAAAAATCCAAAATCAGACAGAGTGTTGACACCAGAGAGGCTAAGACCGCATTGACTCAGTGCGGTATTCAGCCTCTCTGGTGTCAAGTCTGATTTTTGAAAAAAAAAAAAAAAAATCCAAAATCAGACAGAGTGTTTACACCAGAGAGGCTAAGACCGCATTGACTCAGTGCGGTATTCAGCCTCTCTGGTGTCAAGTCTGATTTTGAAAAAAAAAAATCCAAAATCCAAAATCAGACAGAGTGTTGAGACCAGAGAGGCTAAGACCGCATTGACTCAGTGCGGTATTCAGCCTCTCTGGTGTCAAGTCTGATTTTTGAAAAAAAAAAAAAAAATCCAAAATCAGACAGAGTGTTGAGACCAGAGAGGCTAAGACCGCATTGACTCAGTGCGGTATTCAGCCTCTCTGGTGTCAAGTCTGATTTTGGAAAAAAAAAAAAAAATCCAAAATCAGACAGAGTGTTGAGACCAGAGAGGCTAAGACCGCATTGACTCAGTGCAGTATTCAGCCTCTCTGGTGTCAAGTCTGATTTTGGAAAAAAAAAAAAAAATCCAAAATCAGACAGAGTGTTGACACCAGAGAGGCTAAGACCGCATTGACTCAGTGCGGTATTCAGCCTCTCTGGTGTCAAGTCTGATTTTTGAAAAAAAAAAAAAAAAATCCAAAATCAGACAGAGTGTTGAGACCAGAGAGGCTAAGACCGCATTGACTCAGTGCGGTATTCAGCCTCTCCGGTGTCAAGTCTGATTTTGAAAAAAAAAAAAAAAAATCCAAAATCAGACAGAGTGTTGACACCAGAGAGGCTAAGACCGCATTGACTCAGTGCGGTATTCAGCCTCTCTGGTGTCAAGTCTGATTTTGGAAAAAAAAAAAAAAAAATCCAAAATCAGACAGAGTGTTGACACCAGAGAGGCTAAGACCGCATTGACTCAGTGCAGTATTCAGCCTCTCTGGTGTCAAGTCTGATTTTGAAAAAAAAAAATCCAAAATCCAAAATCAGACAGAGTGTTGAGACCAGAGAGGCTAAGACCGCATTGACTCAGTGCAGTATTCAGCCTCTCTGGTGTCAAGTCTGATTTTGGAAAAAAAAAAAAAAAAATCCAAAATCAGAGAGAGTGTTGAGACCAGAGAGGCTAAGACCGCATTGACTCAGTGCGGTATTCAGCCTCTCTGGTGTCAAGTCTGATTTTGGAAAAAAAAAAAAAAAATCCAAAATCAGACAGAGTGTTGACACCAGAGAAGCTAAGACCGCATTGACTCAGTGCGGTATTCAGCCTCTCTGGTGTCAAGTCTGATTTTGGAAAAAAAAAAAAAAAATCCAAAATCTCCAAAATCAGACAGAGTGTTGAGACCAGAGAGGCTAAGACCGCATTGACTCAGTGCGGTATTCAGCCTCTCTGGTGTCAAGTCTGATTTTTGAAAAAAAAAAAAAAAAATCCAAAATCAGACAGAGTGTTGACACCAGAGAGGCTAAGACCACATTGACTCAGTGCGGTATTCAGCCTCTCTGGTGTCAAGTCTGATTTAAAAAAAAAAAAAAAAAAAATCCAAAATCAGACAGAGTGTTGAGACCAGAGAGGCTAAGACCGCATTGACTCAGTGCGGTATTCAGCCTCTCTGGTGTCAAGTCTGATTTTGGAAAAAAAAAAAAAATCCAAAATCAGACAGAGTGTTGAGACCAGAGAGGCTAAGACCGCATTGACTCAGTGCGGTATTCAGCCTCTCTGGTGTCAAGTCTGATTTTGTAAAAAAAAAAAAAAAAATCCAAAATCAGACAGAGTGTTGAGACCAGAGAGACTAAGACCGCATTGACTCAGTGCGGTATTCAGCCTCTCTGGTGTCAAGTCTGATTTTGGAAAAAAAAAAAAAAAATCCAAAATCAGACAGAGTGTTGACACCAGAGAGGCTAAGACCGCATTGACTCAGTGCGGTATTCAGCCTCTCTGGTGTCAAGTCTGATTTTTGAAAAAAAATAAAAAAATCCAAAATCAGACAGAGTGTTGAGACCAGAGAGGCTAAGACCGCATTGACTCAGTGCGGTATTCAGCCTCTCTGGTGTCAAGTCTGATTTTGGAAAAAAAAAAAAAAAAATCCAAAATCAGACAGAGTGTTGACACCAGAGAGGCTAAGACCGCATTGACTCAGTGCGGTATTCAGCCTCTCTGGTGTCAAGTCTGATTTTGGAAAAAAAAAAAAAAAATCCAAAATCAGACAGAGTGTTGACACCAGAGAGGCTAAGACCGCATTGACTCAGTGCGGTATTCAGCCTCTCTGGTGTCAAGTCTGATTTTGGAAAAAAAAAAAAAAAATCCAAAATCAGACAGAGTGTTGAGACCAGAGAGGCTAAGACCGCATTGACTCAGTGCGGTATTCAGCCTCTCTGGTGTCAAGTCTGATTTTTGAAAAAAAAAAAAAAAAAATCCAAAATCAGACAGAGTGTTTACACCAGAGAGGCTAAGACCGCATTGACTCAGTGCGGTATTCAGCCTCTCTGGTGTCAAGTCTGATTTTGAAAAAAAAAAATCCAAAATCCAAAATCAGACAGAGTGTTGAGACCAGAGAGGCTAAGACCGCATTGACTCAGTGCGGTATTCAGCCTCTCTGGTGTCAAGTCTGATTTTGGAAAAAAAAAAAAAAAATCTAAAATCAGACAGAGTGTTGAGACCAGAGAGGCTAAGACCGCATTGACTCAGTGCGGTATTCAGCCTCTCTGGTGTCAAGTCTGATTTTGGAAAAAAAAAAAAAAAATCCAAAATCAGACAGAGTGTTGACACCAGAGAGGCTAAGACCGCATTGACTCAGTGCGGTATTCAGCCTCTCTGGTGTCAAGTCTGATTTTGGAAAAAAAAAAAAAAAATCCAAAATCAGACAGAGTGTTGACACCAGAGAGGCTAAGACCGCATTGACTCAGTGCGGTATTCAGCCTCTCTGGTGTCAAGTCTGATTTTTGAAAAAAAAAAAAAAAAAATCCAAAATCAGACAGAGTGTTTACACCAGAGAGGCTAAGACCGCATTGACTCAGTGCGGTATTCAGCCTCTCTGGTGTCAAGTCTGATTTTGAAAAAAAAAAATCCAAAATCCAAAATCAGACAGAGTGTTGAGACCAGAGAGGCTAAGACCGCATTGACTCAGTGCGGTATTCAGCCTCTCTGGTGTCAAGTCTGATTTTGGAAAAAAAAAAAAAAAATCCAAAATCAGACAGAGTGTTGAGACCAGAGAGGCTAAGACCGCATTGACTCAGTGCGGTATTCAGCCTCTCTGGTGTCAAGTCTGATTTTGGAAAAAAAAAAAAAAATCCAAAATCAGACAGAGTGTTGAGACCAGAGAGGCTAAGACCGCATTGACTCAGTGCAGTATTCAGCCTCTCTGGTGTCAAGTCTGATTTTGGAAAAAAAAAAAAAAAATCCAAAATCAGACAGAGTGTTGAGACCAGAGAGGCTAAGACCGCATTGACTCAGTGCGGTATTCAGCCTCTCTGGTGTCAAGTCTGATTTTTGAAAAAAAAAAAAAAAAATCCAAAATCAGACAGAGTGTTGACACCAGAGAGGCTAAGACCACATTGACTCAGTGCGGTATTCAGCCTCTCTGGTGTCAAGTCTGATTTAAAAAAAAAAAAAAAAAAAATCCAAAATCAGACAGAGTGTTGAGACCAGAGAGGCTAAGACCGCATTGACTCAGTGCGGTATTCAGCCTCTCTGGTGTCAAGTCTGATTTTGGAAAAAAAAAAAAAATCCAAAATCAGACAGAGTGTTGAGACCAGAGAGGCTAAGACCGCATTGACTCAGTGCGGTATTCAGCCTCTCTGGTGTCAAGTCTGATTTTGTAAAAAAAAAAAAAAAAATCCAAAATCAGACAGAGTGTTGAGACCAGAGAGACTAAGACCGCATTGACTCAGTGCGGTATTCAGCCTCTCTGGTGTCAAGTCTGATTTTGGAAAAAAAAAAAAAAAATCCAAAATCAGACAGAGTGTTGACACCAGAGAGGCTAAGACCGCATTGACTCAGTGCGGTATTCAGCCTCTCTGGTGTCAAGTCTGATTTTTGAAAAAAAATAAAAAAATCCAAAATCAGACAGAGTGTTGAGACCAGAGAGGCTAAGACCGCATTGACTCAGTGCGGTATTCAGCCTCTCTGGTGTCAAGTCTGATTTTGGAAAAAAAAAAAAAAAAATCCAAAATCAGACAGAGTGTTGACACCAGAGAGGCTAAGACCGCATTGACTCAGTGCGGTATTCAGCCTCTCTGGTGTCAAGTCTGATTTTGGAAAAAAAAAAAAAAAATCCAAAATCAGACAGAGTGTTGACACCAGAGAGGCTAAGACCGCATTGACTCAGTGCGGTATTCAGCCTCTCTGGTGTCAAGTCTGATTTTGGAAAAAAAAAAAAAAAATCCAAAATCAGACAGAGTGTTGAGACCAGAGAGGCTAAGACCGCATTGACTCAGTGCGGTATTCAGCCTCTCTGGTGTCAAGTCTGATTTTTGAAAAAAAAAAAAAAAAAATCCAAAATCAGACAGAGTGTTTACACCAGAGAGGCTAAGACCGCATTGACTCAGTGCGGTATTCAGCCTCTCTGGTGTCAAGTCTGATTTTGAAAAAAAAAAATCCAAAATCCAAAATCAGACAGAGTGTTGAGACCAGAGAGGCTAAGACCGCATTGACTCAGTGCGGTATTCAGCCTCTCTGGTGTCAAGTCTGATTTTGGAAAAAAAAAAAAAAAATCTAAAATCAGACAGAGTGTTGAGACCAGAGAGGCTAAGACCGCATTGACTCAGTGCGGTATTCAGCCTCTCTGGTGTCAAGTCTGATTTTGGAAAAAAAAAAAAAAAATCCAAAATCAGACAGAGTGTTGACACCAGAGAGGCTAAGACCGCATTGACTCAGTGCGGTATTCAGCCTCTCTGGTGTCAAGTCTGATTTTGGAAAAAAAAAAAAAAAATCCAAAATCAGACAGAGTGTTGACACCAGAGAGGCTAAGACCGCATTGACTCAGTGCGGTATTCAGCCTCTCTGGTGTCAAGTCTGATTTTTGAAAAAAAAAAAAAAAAAATCCAAAATCAGACAGAGTGTTTACACCAGAGAGGCTAAGACCGCATTGACTCAGTGCGGTATTCAGCCTCTCTGGTGTCAAGTCTGATTTTGAAAAAAAAAAATCCAAAATCCAAAATCAGACAGAGTGTTGAGACCAGAGAGGCTAAGACCGCATTGACTCAGTCCGGTATTCAGCCTCTCTGGTGTCAAGTCTGATTTTGGAAAAAAAAAAAAAAAATCCAAAATCAGACAGAGTGTTGAGACCAGAGAGGCTAAGACCGCATTGACTCAGTGCGGTATTCAGCCTCTCTGGTGTCAAGTCTGATTTTGGAAAAAAAAAAAAAAATCCAAAATCAGACAGAGTGTTGAGACCAGAGAGGCTAAGACCGCATTGACTCAGTGCAGTATTCAGCCTCTCTGGTGTCAAGTCTGATTTTGGAAAAAAAAAAAAAAAATCCAAAATCAGACAGAGTGTTGACACCAGAGAGGCTAAGACCGCATTGACTCAGTGCGGTATTCAGCCTCTCTGGTGTCAAGTCTGATTTTTGAAAAAAAAAAAAAAAAATCCAAAATCAGACAGAGTGTTGAGACCAGAGAGGCTAAGACCGCATTGACTCAGTGCGGTATTCAGCCTCTCCGGTGTCAAGTCTGATTTTGGAAAAAAAAAAAAAAAATCCAAAATCAGACAGAGTGTTGACACCAGAGAGGCTAAGACCGCATTGACTCAGTGCGGTATTCAGCCTCTCTGGTGTCAAGTCTGATTTTGGAAAAAAAAAAAAAAAAAATCCAAAATCAGACAGAGTGTTGACACCAGAGAGGCTAAGACCGCATTGACTCAGTGCGGTATTCAGCCTCTCTGGTGTCAAGTCTGATTTTGAAAAAAAAAAATCCAAAATCCAAAATCAGACAGAGTGTTGAGACCAGAGAGGCTAAGACCGCATTGACTCAGTGCGGTATTCAGCCTCTCTGGTGTCAAGTCTGATTTTTGAAAAAAAAAAAAAAAAATCCAAAATCAGACAGAGTGTTGAGACCAGAGAGGCTAAGACCGCATTGACTCAGTGCGGTATTCAGCCTCTCTGGTGTCAAGTCTGATTTTGGAAAAAAAAAAAAAAAATCCAAAATCAGACAGAGTGTTGACACCAGAGAGGCTAAGACCGCATTGACTCAGTGCGGTATTCAGCCTCTCTGGTGTCAAGTCTGATTTTGAAAAAAAAAAATCCAAAATCCAAAATCAGACAGAGTGTTGAGACCAGAGAGGCTAAGACCGCATTGACTCAGTGCGGTATTCAGCCTCTCTGGTGTCAAGTCTGATTTTGGAAAAAAAAAAAAAAATCCAAAATCAGACAGAGTGTTGAGACCAGAGAGGCTAAGACCGCATTGACTCAGTGCGGTATTCAGCCTCTCTGGTGTCAAGTCTGATTTTGGAAAAAAAAAAAAAAAATCCAAAATCAGACAGAGTGTTGACACCAGAGAGGCTAAGACCGCATTGACTCAGTGCGGTATTCAGCCTCTCTGGTGTCAAGTCTGATTTTGGAAAAAAAAAATCCAAAATCCAAAATCAGACAGAGTGTTGAGACCAGAGAGGCTAAGACCGCATTGACTCAGTGCGGTATTCAGCCTCTCTGGTGTCAAGTCTGATTTTGGAAAAAAAAAAAAAAAATCCAAAATCAGACAGAGTGTTGAGACCAGAGAGGCTAAGACCGCATTGACTCAGTGCGGTATTCAGCCTCTCTGGTGTCAAGTCTGATTTTGGAAAAAAAAAAAAAAAATCCAAAATCAGACAGAGTGTTGACACCAGAGAGGCTAAGACCGCATTGACTCAGTGCGGTATTCAGCCTCTCTGGTGTCAAGTCTGATTTTGAAAAAAAAAAATCCAAAATCCAAAATCAGACAGAGTGTTGAGACCAGAGAGGCTAAGACCGCATTGACTCAGTGCGGTATTCAGCCTCTCTGGTGTCAAGTCTGATTTTGGAAAAAAAAAAAAAAAATCCAAAATCAGACAGAGTGTTGAGACCAGAGAGGCTAAGACCGCATTGACTCAGTGCGGTATTCAGCCTCTCTGGTGTCAAGTCTGATTTTGGAAAAAAAAAAAAAAAATCCAAAATCAGACAGAGTGTTGACACCAGAGAGGCTAAGACCGCATTGACTCAGTGCGGTATTCAGCCTCTCTGGTGTCAAGTCTGATTTTGGAAAAAAAAAAAAAAAATCCAAAATCAGACAGAGTGTTGACACCAGAGAGGCTAAGACCGCATTGACTCAGTGCGGTATTCAGCCTCTCTGGTGTCAAGTCTGATTTTGGAAAAAAAAAAAAAAAAAATCCAAAATCAGACAGAGTGTTGAGACCAGAGAGGCTAAGACCGCATTGACTCAGTGCGGTATTCAGCCTCTCTGGTGTCAAGTCTGATTTTGGGAAAAAAAAAAAAAAAATCCAAAATCAGACAGAGTGTTGACACCAGAGAGGCTAAGACCGCATTGACTCAGTGCGGTATTCAGCCTCTCTGGTGTCAAGTCTGATTTTTGAAAAAAAAAAAAAAAAAATCCAAAATCAGACAGAGTGTTTACACCAGAGAGGCTAAGACCGCATTGACTCAGTGCGGTATTCAGCCTCTCTGGTGTCAAGTCTGATTTTGAAAAAAAAAAATCCAAAATCCAAAATCAGACAGAGTGTTGAGACCAGAGAGGCTAAGACCGCATTGACTCAGTGCGGTATTCAGCCTCTCTGGTGTCAAGTCTGATTTTGGAAAAAAATAAATAAATCCAAAATCAGACAGAGTGTTGAGACCAGAGAGGCTAAGACCGCATTGACTCAGTGCGGTATTCAGCCTCTCTGGTGTCAAGTCTGATTTTGGAAAAAAAAAAAAAAAATCCAAAATCAGACAGAGTGTTGAGACCAGAGAGGCTAAGACCGCATTGACTCAGTGCAGTATTCAGCCTCTCTGGTGTCAAGTCTGATTTTGGAAAAAAAAAAAAAAAATCCAAAATCAGACAGAGTGTTGACACCAGAGAGGCTAAGACTGCATTGACTCAGTGCGGTATTCAGCCTCTCTGGTGTCAAGTCTGATTTTTGAAAAAAAAAAAAAAAAATCCAAAATCAGACAGAGTGTTGAGACCAGAGAGGCTAAGACCCGCATTGACTCAGTGCGGTATTCAGCCTCTCCGGTGTCAAGTCTGATTTTGAAAAAAAAAAAAAAAAATCCAAAATCAGACAGAGTGTTGACACCAGAGAGGCTAAGACCGCATTGACTCAGTGCGGTATTCAGCCTCTCTGGTGTCAAGTCTGATTTTGGAAAAAAAAAAAAAAAAAAATCCAAAATCAGACAGAGTGTTGACACCAGAGAGGCTAAGACCGCATTGACTCAGTGCAGTATTCAGCCTCTCTGGTGTCAAGTCTGATTTTGAAAAAAAAAAATCCAAAATCCAAAATCAGACAGAGTGTTGAGACCAGAGAGGCTAAGACCGCATTGACTCAGTGCAGTATTCAGCCTCTCTGGTGTCAAGTCTGATTTTGGAAAAAAAAAAAAAAAAAATCCAAAATCAGACAGAGTGTTGAGACCAGAGAGGCTAAGACCGCATTGACTCAGTGCGGTATTCAGCCTCTCTGGTGTCAAGTCTGATTTTGGAAAAAAAAAAAAAAAATCCAAAATCAGACAGAGTGTTGACACCAGAGAAGCTAAGACCGCATTGACTCAGTGCGGTATTCAGCCTCTCTGGTGTCAAGTCTGATTTTGGAAAAAAAAAAAAAAAATCCAAAATCAGACAGAGTGTTGAGACCAGAGAGGCTAAGACCGCATTGACTCAGTGCGGTATTCAGCCTCTCTGGTGTCAAGTCTGATTTTTGAAAAAAAAAAAAAAAAATCCAAAATCAGACAGAGTGTTGACACCAGAGAGGCTAAGACCACATTGACTCAGTGCGGTATTCAGCCTCTCTGGTGTCAAGTCTGATTTAAAAAAAAAAAAAAAAAAATCCAAAATCAGACAGAGTGTTGAGACCAGAGAGGCTAAGACCGCATTGACTCAGTGCGGTATTCAGCCTCTCTGGTGTCAAGTCTGATTTTGGAAAAAAAAAAAAAAATCCAAAATCAGACAGAGTGTTGAGACCAGAGAGGCTAAGACCGCATTGACTCAGTGCGGTATTCAGCCTCTCTGGTGTCAAGTCTGATTTTGTAAAAAAAAAAAAAAAAATCCAAAATCAGACAGAGTGTTGAGACCAGAGAGACTAAGACCGCATTGACTCAGTGCGGTATTCAGCCTCTCTGGTGTCAAGTCTGATTTTGGAAAAAAAAAAAAAAAAATCCAAAATCAGACAGAGTGTTGACACCAGAGAGGCTAAGACCGCATTGACTCAGTGCGGTATTCAGCCTCTCTGGTGTCAAGTCTGATTTTTGAAAAAAAATAAAAAAATCCAAAATCAGACAGAGTGTTGAGACCAGAGAGGCTAAGACCGCATTGACTCAGTGCGGTATTCAGCCTCTCTGGTGTCAAGTCTGATTTTGGAAAAAAAAAAAAAAAAATCCAAAATCAGACAGAGTGTTGACACCAGAGAGGCTAAGACCGCATTGACTCAGTGCGGTATTCAGCCTCTCTGGTGTCAAGTCTGATTTTGGAAAAAAAAAAAAAAAATCCAAAATCAGACAGAGTGTTGACACCAGAGAGGCTAAGACCGCATTGACTCAGTGCGGTATTCAGCCTCTCTGGTGTCAAGTCTGATTTTGGAAAAAAAAAAAAAAAATCCAAAATCAGACAGAGTGTTGAGACCAGAGAGGCTAAGACCGCATTGACTCAGTGCGGTATTCAGCCTCTCTGGTGTCAAGTCTGATTTTTGAAAAAAAAAAAAAAAAAATCCAAAATCAGACAGAGTGTTTACACCAGAGAGGCTAAGACCGCATTGACTCAGTGCGGTATTCAGCCTCTCTGGTGTCAAGTCTGATTTTGAAAAAAAAAAATCCAAAATCCAAAATCAGACAGAGTGTTGAGACCAGAGAGGCTAAGACCGCATTGACTCAGTGCGGTATTCAGCCTCTCTGGTGTCAAGTCTGATTTTGGAAAAAAAAAAAAAAAAATCTAAAATCAGACAGAGTGTTGAGACCAGAGAGGCTAAGACCGCATTGACTCAGTGCGGTATTCAGCCTCTCTGGTGTCAAGTCTGATTTTGGAAAAAAAAAAAAAAAATCCAAAATCAGACAGAGTGTTGACACCAGAGAGGCTAAGACCGCATTGACTCAGTGCGGTATTCAGCCTCTCTGGTGTCAAGTCTGATTTTGGAAAAAAAAAAAAAAAATCCAAAATCAGACAGAGTGTTGACACCAGAGAGGCTAAGACCGCATTGACTCAGTGCGGTATTCAGCCTCTCTGGTGTCAAGTCTGATTTTTGAAAAAAAAAAAAAAAAAAATCCAAAATCAGACAGAGTGTTTACACCAGAGAGGCTAAGACCGCATTGACTCAGTGCGGTATTCAGCCTCTCTGGTGTCAAGTCTGATTTTGAAAAAAAAAAATCCAAAATCCAAAATCAGACAGAGTGTTGAGACCAGAGAGGCTAAGACCGCATTGACTCAGTGCGGTATTCAGCCTCTCTGGTGTCAAGTCTGATTTTGGAAAAAAAAAAAAAAAATCCAAAATCAGACAGAGTGTTGAGACCAGAGAGGCTAAGACCGCATTGACTCAGTGCGGTATTCAGCCTCTCTGGTGTCAAGTCTGATTTTGGAAAAAAAAAAAAAAATCCAAAATCAGACAGAGTGTTGAGACCAGAGAGGCTAAGACCGCATTGACTCAGTGCAGTATTCAGCCTCTCTGGTGTCAAGTCTGATTTTGGAAAAAAAAAAAAAAAAATCCAAAATCAGACAGAGTGTTGACACCAGAGAGGCTAAGACCGCATTGACTCAGTGCGGTATTCAGCCTCTCTGGTGTCAAGTCTGATTTTTGAAAAAAAAAAAAAAAAATCCAAAATCAGACAGAGTGTTGAGACCAGAGAGGCTAAGACCGCATTGACTCAGTGCGGTATTCAGCCTCTCCGGTGTCAAGTCTGATTTTGGAAAAAAAAAAAAAAAATCCAAAATCAGACAGAGTGTTGACACCAGAGAGGCTAAGACCGCATTGACTCAGTGCGGTATTCAGCCTCTCTGGTGTCAAGTCTGATTTTGGAAAAAAAAAAAAAAAAATCCAAAATCAGACAGAGTGTTGACACCAGAGAGGCTAAGACCGCATTGACTCAGTGCGGTATTCAGCCTCTCTGGTGTCAAGTCTGATTTTGAAAAAAAAAAATCCAAAATCCAAAATCAGACAGAGTGTTGAGACCAGAGAGGCTAAGACCGCATTGACTCAGTGCGGTATTCAGCCTCTCTGGTGTCAAGTCTGATTTTTGAAAAAAAAAAAAAAAAATCCAAAATCAGACAGAGTGTTGAGACCAGAGAGGCTAAGACCGCATTGACTCAGTGCGGTATTCAGCCTCTCTGGTGTCAAGTCTGATTTTGGAAAAAAAAAAAAAAAAATCCAAAATCAGACAGAGTGTTGACACCAGAGAGGCTAAGACCGCATTGACTCAGTGCGGTATTCAGCCTCTCTGGTGTCAAGTCTGATTTTGAAAAAAAAAAATCCAAAATCCAAAATCAGACAGAGTGTTGAGACCAGAGAGGCTAAGACCGCATTGACTCAGTGCGGTATTCAGCCTCTCTGGTGTCAAGTCTGATTTTGGAAAAAAAAAAAAAAATCCAAAATCAGACAGAGTGTTGAGACCAGAGAGGCTAAGACCGCATTGACTCAGTGCGGTATTCAGCCTCTCTGGTGTCAAGTCTGATTTTGGAAAAAAAAAAAAAAAATCCAAAATCAGACAGAGTGTTGACACCAGAGAGGCTAAGACCGCATTGACTCAGTGCGGTATTCAGCCTCTCTGGTGTCAAGTCTGATTTTGGAAAAAAAAAAATCCAAAATCCAAAATCAGACAGAGTGTTGAGACCAGAGAGGCTAAGACCGCATTGACTCAGTGCGGTATTCAGCCTCTCTGGTGTCAAGTCTGATTTTGGAAAAAAAAAAAAAAAATCCAAAATCAGACAGAGTGTTGAGACCAGAGAGGCTAAGACCGCATTGACTCAGTGCGGTATTCAGCCTCTCTGGTGTCAAGTCTATTTTGGAAAAAAAAAAAAAAAAATCCAAAATCAGACAGAGTGTTGACACCAGAGAGGCTAAGACCGCATTGACTCAGTGCGGTATTCAGCCTCTCTGGTGTCAAGTCTGATTTTGGAAAAAAAAAAACAAAATCCAAAATCAGACAGAGTGTTGACCAGACCCCAGAGAGGCTAAGACCGCATTGACTCAGTGCGGTATTCAGCCTCTCTGGTGTCAAGTCTGATTTTGGAAAAAAAAAAAAAAAATCCAAAATCAGACAGAGTGTTGAGCACCAGAGAGGCTAAGACCGCATTGACTCAGTGCGGTATTCAGCCTCTCTGGTGTCAAGTCTGATTTTGGAAAAAAAAAAAAAAAATCCAAAATCAGACAGAGTGTTGACACCAGAGGAGGCTAAGACCGCATTGACTCAGTGCGGTATTCAGCCTCTCTGGTGTCAAGTCCTGATTTTGGAAAAAAAAAAAAAAAAATCAAAAATCAGACAGAGTGTTGACACCCGCATTGACTCAGTGCGGTATTCAGCCTCTCTGGTGTCAAGTCTGATTTTGGAAAAAAAAAAAAAAAAATCCAAAATCAGACAGAGTGTTGAGACCAGAGAGGCTAAGACCGCATTGACTCAGTGCGGTATTCAGCCTCTCTGGTGTCAAGTCTGATTTTGGGAAAAAAAAAAAAAAAATCCAAAATCAGACAGAGTGTTGACACCAGAGAGGCTAAGACCGCATTGACTCAGTGCGGTATTCAGCCTCTCTGGTGTCAAGTCTGATTTTTGAAAAAAAAAAAAAAAAAATCCAAAATCAGACAGAGTGTTTACACCAGAGAGGCTAAGACCGCATTGACTCAGTGCGGTATTCAGCCTCTCTGGTGTCAAGTCTGATTTTGAAAAAAAAAAATCCAAAATCCAAAATCAGACAGAGTGTTGAGACCAGAGAGGCTAAGACCGCATTGACTCAGTGCGGTATTCAGCCTCTCTGGTGTCAAGTCTGATTTTGGAAAAAAATAAATAAATCCAAAATCAGACAGAGTGTTGAGACCAGAGAGGCTAAGACCGCATTGACTCAGTGCGGTATTCAGCCTCTCTGGTGTCAAGTCTGATTTTGGAAAAAAAAAAAAAAATCCAAAATCAGACAGAGTGTTGAGACCAGAGAGGCTAAGACCGCATTGACTCAGTGCAGTATTCAGCCTCTCTGGTGTCAAGTCTGATTTTGGAAAAAAAAAAAAAAAATCCAAAATCAGACAGAGTGTTGACACCAGAGAGGCTAAGACTGCATTGACTCAGTGCGGTATTCAGCCTCTCTGGTGTCAAGTCTGATTTTTGAAAAAAAAAAAAAAAAATCCAAAATCAGACAGAGTGTTGAGACCAGAGAGGCTAAGACCGCATTGACTCAGTGCGGTATTCAGCCTCTCCGGTGTCAAGTCTGATTTTGAAAAAAAAAAAAAAAAATCCAAAATCAGACAGAGTGTTGACACCAGAGAGGCTAAGACCGCATTGACTCAGTGCGGTATTCAGCCTCTCTGGTGTCAAGTCTGATTTTGGAAAAAAAAAAAAAAAAATCCAAAATCAGACAGAGTGTTGACACCAGAGAGGCTAAGACCGCATTGACTCAGTGCAGTATTCAGCCTCTCTGGTGTCAAGTCTGATTTTGAAAAAAAAAAATCCAAAATCCAAAATCAGACAGAGTGTTGAGACCAGAGAGGCTAAGACCGCATTGACTCAGTGCGGTATTCAGCCTCTCTGGTGTCAAGTCTGATTTTGGAAAAAAAAAAAAAAATCCAAAATCAGACAGAGTGTTGAGACCAGAGAGGCTAAGACCGCATTGACTCAGTGCGGTATTCAGCCTCTCTGGTGTCAAGTCTGATTTTGGAAAAAAAAAAAAAAAATCAAAAATCAGACAGAGTGTTGACACCAGAGAGGCTAAGACCGCATTGACTCAGTGCGGTATTCAGCCTCTCTGGTGTCAAGTCTGATTTTGGAAAAAAAAAAAAAAAAAATCCAAAATCAGACAGAGTGTTGAGACCAGAGAGGCTAAGACCGCATTGACTCAGTGCGGTATTCAGCCTCTCTGGTGTCAAGTCTGATTTTGGGAAAAAAAAAAAAAAATCCAAAATCAGACAGAGTGTTGACACCAGAGAGGCTAAGACCGCATTGACTCAGTGCGGTATTCAGCCTCTCTGGTGTCAAGTCTGATTTTTGAAAAAAAAAAAAAAAAAATCCAAAATCAGACAGAGTGTTTACACCAGAGAGGCTAAGACCGCATTGACTCAGTGCGGTATTCAGCCTCTCTGGTGTCAAGTCTGATTTTGAAAAAAAAAAATCCAAAATCCAAAATCAGACAGAGTGTTGAGACCAGAGAGGCTAAGACCGCATTGACTCAGTGCGGTATTCAGCCTCTCTGGTGTCAAGTCTGATTTTGGAAAAAAATAAATAAATCCAAAATCAGACAGAGTGTTGAGACCAGAGAGGCTAAGACCGCATTGACTCAGTGCGGTATTCAGCCTCTCTGGTGTCAAGTCTGATTTTGGAAAAAAAAAAAAAAATCCAAAATCAGACAGAGTGTTGAGACCAGAGAGGCTAAGACCGCATTGACTCAGTGCAGTATTCAGCCTCTCTGGTGTCAAGTCTGATTTTGGAAAAAAAAAAAAAAAATCCAAAATCAGACAGAGTGTTGACACCAGAGAGGCTAAGACTGCATTGACTCAGTGCGGTATTCAGCCTCTCTGGTGTCAAGTCTGATTTTTGAAAAAAAAAAAAAAAAATCCAAAATCAGACAGAGTGTTGAGACCAGAGAGGCTAAGACCGCATTGACTCAGTGCGGTATTCAGCCTCTCCGGTGTCAAGTCTGATTTTGAAAAAAAAAAAAAAAAATCCAAAATCAGACAGAGTGTTGACACCAGAGAGGCTAAGACCGCATTGACTCAGTGCGGTATTCAGCCTCTCTGGTGTCAAGTCTGATTTTGGAAAAAAAAAAAAAAAAATCCAAAATCAGACAGAGTGTTGACACCAGAGAGGCTAAGACCGCATTGACTCAGTGCAGTATTCAGCCTCTCTGGTGTCAAGTCTGATTTTGAAAAAAAAAAATCCAAAATCCAAAATCAGACAGAGTGTTGAGACCAGAGAGGCTAAGACCGCATTGACTCAGTGCAGTATTCAGCCTCTCTGGTGTCAAGTCTGATTTTGGAAAAAAAAAAAAAAAAATCCAAAATCAGACAGAGTGTTGAGACCAGAGAGGCTAAGACCGCATTGACTCAGTGCGGTATTCAGCCTCTCTGGTGTCAAGTCTGATTTTGGAAAAAAAAAAAAAAAATCCAAAATCAGACAGAGTGTTGACACCAGAGAAGCTAAGACCGCATTGACTCAGTGCGGTATTCAGCCTCTCTGGTGTCAAGTCTGATTTTGGAAAAAAAAAAAAAAAATCCAAAATCAGACAGAGTGTTGAGACCAGAGAGGCTAAGACCGCATTGACTCAGTGCGGTATTCAGCCTCTCTGGTGTCAAGTCTGATTTTTGAAAAAAAAAAAAAAAAATCCAAAATCAGACAGAGTGTTGACACCAGAGAGGCTAAGACCACATTGACTCAGTGCGGTATTCAGCCTCTCTGGTGTCAAGTCTGATTTAAAAAAAAAAAAAAAAAAAAATCCAAAATCAGACAGAGTGTTGAGACCAGAGAGGCTAAGACCGCATTGACTCAGTGCGGTATTCAGCCTCTCTGGTGTCAAGTCTGATTTTGGAAAAAAAAAAAAAATCCAAAATCAGACAGAGTGTTGAGACCAGAGAGGCTAAGACCGCATTGACTCAGTGCGGTATTCAGCCTCTCTGGTGTCAAGTCTGATTTTGTAAAAAAAAAAAAAAAAATCCAAAATCAGACAGAGTGTTGAGACCAGAGAGACTAAGACCGCATTGACTCAGTGCGGTATTCAGCCTCTCTGGTGTCAAGTCTGATTTTGGAAAAAAAAAAAAAAAAATCCAAAATCAGACAGAGTGTTGACACCAGAGAGGCTAAGACCGCATTGACTCAGTGCGGTATTCAGCCTCTCTGGTGTCAAGTCTGATTTTTGAAAAAAAATAAAAAAATCCAAAATCAGACAGAGTGTTGAGACCAGAGAGGCTAAGACCGCATTGACTCAGTGCGGTATTCAGCCTCTCTGGTGTCAAGTCTGATTTTGGAAAAAAAAAAAAAAAAATCCAAAATCAGACAGAGTGTTGACACCAGAGAGGCTAAGACCGCATTGACTCAGTGCGGTATTCAGCCTCTCTGGTGTCAAGTCTGATTTTGGAAAAAAAAAAAAAAAATCCAAAATCAGACAGAGTGTTGAGACCAGAGAGGCTAAGACCGCATTGACTCAGTGCGGTATTCAGCCTCTCTGGTGTCAAGTCTGATTTTGGAAAAAAAAAAAAAAAAATCCAAAATCAGACAGAGTGTTGAGACCAGAGAGGCTAAGACCGCATTGACTCAGTGCGGTATTCAGCCTCTCTGGTGTCAAGTCTGATTTTGGAAAAAAAAAAAAAAAATCCAAAATCAGACAGAGTGTTGACACCAGAGAAGCTAAGACCGCATTGACTCAGTGCGGTATTCAGCCTCTCTGGTGTCAAGTCTGATTTTGGAAAAAAAAAAAAAAAATCCAAAATCAGACAGAGTGTTGAGACCAGAGAGGCTAAGACCGCATTGACTCAGTGCGGTATTCAGCCTCTCTGGTGTCAAGTCTGATTTTTGAAAAAAAAAAAAAAAAATCCAAAATCAGACAGAGTGTTGACACCAGAGAGGCTAAGACCACATTGACTCAGTGCGGTATTCAGCCTCTCTGGTGTCAAGTCTGATTTAAAAAAAAAAAAAAAAAAAATCCAAAATCAGACAGAGTGTTGAGACCAGAGAGGCTAAGACCGCATTGACTCAGTGCGGTATTCAGCCTCTCTGGTGTCAAGTCTGATTTTGGAAAAAAAAAAAAAATCCAAAATCAGACAGAGTGTTGAGACCAGAGAGGCTAAGACCGCATTGACTCAGTGCGGTATTCAGCCTCTCTGGTGTCAAGTCTGATTTTGTAAAAAAAAAAAAAAAAAATCCAAAATCAGACAGAGTGTTGAGACCAGAGAGACTAAGACCGCATTGACTCAGTGCGGTATTCAGCCTCTCTGGTGTCAAGTCTGATTTTGGAAAAAAAAAAAAAAAATCCAAAATCAGACAGAGTGTTGACACCAGAGAGGCTAAGACCGCATTGACTCAGTGCGGTATTCAGCCTCTCTGGTGTCAAGTCTGATTTTTGAAAAAAAAATAAAAAAATCCAAAATCAGACAGAGTGTTGAGACCAGAGAGGCTAAGACCGCATTGACTCAGTGCGGTATTCAGCCTCTCTGGTGTCAAGTCTGATTTTGGAAAAAAAAAAAAAAAAATCCAAAATCAGACAGAGTGTTGACACCAGAGAGGCTAAGACCGCATTGACTCAGTGCGGTATTCAGCCTCTCTGGTGTCAAGTCTGATTTTGGAAAAAAAAAAAAAAAATCCAAAATCAGACAGAGTGTTGACACCAGAGAGGCTAAGACCGCATTGACTCAGTGCGGTATTCAGCCTCTCTGGTGTCAAGTCTGATTTTGGAAAAAAAAAAAAAAAATCCAAAATCAGACAGAGTGTTGAGACCAGAGAGGCTAAGACCGCATTGACTCAGTGCGGTATTCAGCCTCTCTGGTGTCAAGTCTGATTTTTGAAAAAAAAAAAAAAAAAATCCAAAATCAGACAGAGTGTTTACACCAGAGAGGCTAAGACCGCATTGACTCAGTGCGGTATTCAGCCTCTCTGGTGTCAAGTCTGATTTTGAAAAAAAAAAAATCCAAAATCCAAAATCAGACAGAGTGTTGAGACCAGAGAGGCTAAGACCGCATTGACTCAGTGCGGTATTCAGCCTCTCTGGTGTCAAGTCTGATTTTGGAAAAAAAAAAAAAAAATCTAAAATCAGACAGAGTGTTGAGACCAGAGAGGCTAAGACCGCATTGACTCAGTGCGGTATTCAGCCTCTCTGGTGTCAAGTCTGATTTTTGAAAAAAAAAAAAAAAATCCAAAATCAGACAGAGTGTTGACACCAGAGAGGCTAAGACCGCATTGACTCAGTGCGGTATTCAGCCTCTCTGGTGTCAAGTCTGATTTTTGAAAAAAAAAAAAAAAAATCCAAAATCAGACAGAGTGTTGAGACCAGAGAGGCTAAGACCGCATTGACTCAGTGCGGTATTCAGCCTCTCTGGTGTCAAGTCTGATTTTGGAAAAAAAAAAAAAAAATCCAAAATCAGACAGAGTGTTGACACCAGAGAGGCTAAGACCGCATTGACTCAGTGCGGTATTCAGCCTCTCTGGTGTCAAGTCTGATTTTGGAAAAAAAAAAAAAAAAATCCAAAATCAGACAGAGTGTTGAGACCAGAGAGGCTAAGACCGCATTGACTCAGTGCGGTATTCAGCCTCTCTGGTGTCAAGTCTGATTTTGGGAAAAAAAAAAAAAAAATCCAAAATCAGACAGAGTGTTGACACCAGAGAGGCTAAGACCGCATTGACTCAGTGCGGTATTCAGCCTCTCTGGTGTCAAGTCTGATTTAAAAAAAAAAAAAAAAAAAATCCAAAATCAGACAGAGTGTTTACACCAGAGAGGCTAAGACCGCATTGACTCAGTGCGGTATTCAGCCTCTCTGGTGTCAAGTCTGATTTTGAAAAAAAAAAATCCAAAATCCAAAATCAGACAGAGTGTTGAGACCAGAGAGGCTAAGACCGCATTGACTCAGTGCGGTATTCAGCCTCTCTGGTGTCAAGTCTGATTTTGGAAAAAAAAAAAAAAAATCCAAAATCAGACAGAGTGTTGAGACCAGAGAGGCTAAGACCGCATTGACTCAGTGCGGTATTCAGCCTCTCTGGTGTCAAGTCTGATTTTGGAAAAAAAAAAAAAAAATCCAAAATCAGACAGAGTGTTGAGACCAGAGAGGCTAAGACCGCATTGACTCAGTGCAGTATTCAGCCTCTCTGGTGTCAAGTCTGATTTTGGAAAAAAAAAAAAAAAATCCAAAATCAGACAGAGTGTTGACACCAGAGAGGCTAAGACCGCATTGACTCAGTGCGGTATTCAGCCTCTCTGGTGTCAAGTCTGATTTTTGAAAAAAAAAAAAAAAAATCCAAAATCAGACAGAGTGTTGAGACCAGAGAGGCTAAGACCGCATTGACTCAGTGCGGTATTCAGCCTCTCCGGTGTCAAGTCTGATTTTGGAGAAAAAAAAAAAAATCCAAAATCAGACAGAGTGTTGACACCAGAGAGGCTAAGACCGCATTGACTCAGTGCGGTATTCAGCCTCTCTGGTGTCAAGTCTGATTTTGGAAAAAAAAAAAAAAAATCCAAAATCAGACAGAGTGTTGACACCAGAGAGGCTAAGACCGCATTGACTCAGTGCGGTATTCAGCCTCTCTGGTGTCAAGTCTGATTTTGAAAAAAAAAAATCCAAAATCCAAAATCAGACAGAGTGTTGAGACCAGAGAGGCTAAGACCGCATTGACTCAGTGCGGTATTCAGCCTCTCTGGTGTCAAGTCTGATTTTTGAAAAAAAAAAAAAAAAATCCAAAATCAGACAGAGTGTTGACACCAGAGAGGCTAAGACCGCATTGACTCAGTGCGGTATTCAGCCTCTCTGGTGTCAAGTCTGATTTTGGAAAAAAAAAAAAAAAATCCAAAATCAGACAGAGTGTTGACACCAGAGAGGCTAAGACCGCATTGACTCAGTGCGGTATTCAGCCTCTCTGGTGTCAAGTCTGATTTTGGAAAAAAAAAAAAAAAAATCCAAAATCAGACAGAGTGTTGAGACCAGAGAGGCTAAGACCGCATTGACTCAGTGCGGTATTCAGCCTCTCTGGTGTCAAGTCTGATTTTGGGAAAAAAAAAAAAAAATCCAAAATCAGACAGAGTGTTGACACCAGAGAGGCTAAGACCGCAACTCAGTGCAGTATTCAGCCTCTCTGGTGTCAAGTCTGATTTTTGAAAAAAAAAAAAAAAAATCCAAATCAGACAGAGTGTTGACACCAGAGAGGCTAAGACCGCATTGACTCAGTGCGGTATTCAGCCTCTCTGGTGTCAAGTCTGATTTTGGAAAAAAAAAAAAAAAAATCCAAAATCAGACAGAGTGTTGACACCAGAGAGGCTAAGACCGCATTGACTCAGTGCGGTATTCAGCCTCTCTGGTGTCAAGTCTGATTTTTGAAAAAAAAAAAAAAAAAATCCAAAATCAGACAGAGTGTTTACAACAGAGAGGCTAAGACCGCATTGACTCAGTGCGGTATTCAGCCTCTCTGGTGTCAAGTCTGATTTTGAAAAAAAAAAAACAAAATCCAAAATCAGACAGAGTGTTGAGACCAGAGAGGCTAAGACCGCATTGACTCAGTGCGGTATTCAGCCTCTCTGGTGTCAAGTCTGATTTTGGAAAAAAAAAAAAAAAATCCAAAATCAGACAGAGTGTTGAGACCAGAGAGGCTAAGACCGCATTGACTCAGTGCGGTATTCAGCCTCTCTGGTGTCAAGTCTGATTTTGGAAAAAAAAAAAAAAATCCAAAATCAGACAGAGTGTTGAGACCAGAGAGGCTAAGACCGCATTGACTCAGTGCAGTATTCAGCCTCTCTGGTGTCAAGTCTGATTTTTGAAAAAAAAAAAAAAAAATCCAAAATCAGACAGAGTGTTGACACCAGAGAGGCTAAGACCGCATTGACTCAGTGCGGTATTCAGCCTCTCTGGTGTCAAGTCTGATTTTTGAAAAAAAAAAAAAAAAATCCAAAATCAGACAGAGTGTTGAGACCAGAGAGGCTAAGACCGCATTGACTCAGTGCGGTATTCAGCCTCTCTGGTGTCAAGTCTGATTTTGGAAAAAAAAAAAAAAAATCCAAAATCAGACAGAGTGTTGAGACCAGAGAGGCTAAGACCGCATTGACTCAGTGCGGTATTCAGCCTCTCTGGTGTCAAGTCTGATTTTGGAAAAAAAAAAAAAAAAATCCAAAATCAGACAGAGTGTTGACACCAGAGAGGCTAAGACCGCATTGACTCAGTGCGGTATTCAGCCTCTCTGGTGTCAAGTCTGATTTTGAAAAAAAAAATCCAAAATCCAAAATCAGACAGAGTGTTGAGACCAGAGAGGCTAAGACCGCATTGACTCAGTGCGGTATTCAGCCTCTCTGGTGTCAAGTCTGATTTTGGAAAAAAAAAAAAAAAAATCCAAAATCAGACAGAGTGTTGACACCAGAGAGGCTAAGACCGCATTGACTCAGTGCGGTATTCAGCCTCTCTGGTGTCAAGTCTGATTTTGGAAAAAAAAAAAAAAAATCCAAAATCAGACAGAGTGTTGACACCAGAGAGGCTAAGACCGCATTGACTCAGTGCGGTATTCAGCCTCTCTGGTGTCAAGTCTGATTTTTGAAAAAAAAAAAAAAAAAATCCAAAATCAGACAGAGTGTTTACACCAGAGAGGCTAAGACCGCATTGACTCAGTGCGGTATTCAGCCTCTCTGGTGTCAAGTCTGATTTTGAAAAAAAAAAAAAAAATCCAAAATCAGACAGAGTGTTGAGACCAGAGAGGCTAAGACCGCATTGACTCAGTGCGGTATTCAGCCTCTCTGGTGTCAAGTCTGATTTTGGAAAAAAAAAAAAAAAAATCCAAAATCAGACAGAGTGTTGAGACCAGAGAGGCTAAGACCGCATTGACTCAGTGCGGTATTCAGCCTCTCTGGTGTCAAGTCTGATTTTGGAAAAAAAAAAAAAAAAATCCAAAATCAGACAGAGTGTTGAGACCAGAGAGGCTAAGACCGCATTGACTCAGTGCGGTATTCAGCCTCTCTGGTGTCAAGTCTGATTTTGGAAAAAAAAAAAAAAATCCAAAATCAGACAGAGTGTTGACACCAGAGAGGCTAAGACCGCATTGACTCAGTGCGGTATTCAGCCTCTCTGGTGTCAAGTCTGATTTTTGAAAAAAAAAAAAAAAATCCAAAATCAGACAGAGTGTTGAGACCAGAGAGGCTAAGACCGCATTGACTCAGTGCGGTATTCAGCCTCTCTGGTGTCAAGTCTGATTTTGGAAAAAAAAAAAAAAAATCCAAAATCAGACAGAGTGTTGACACCAGAGAGGCTAAGACCGCATTGACTCAGTGCGGTATTCAGCCTCTCTGGTGTCAAGTCTGATTTTGGAAAAAAAAAAAAAAAAATCCAAAATCAGACAGAGTGTTGACACCAGAGAGGCTAAGACCGCATTGACTCAGTGCGGTATTCAGCCTCTCTGGTGTCAAGTCTGATTTTGAAAAAAAAAAAAAAAAAATCCAAAATCAGACAGAGTGTTGAGACCAGAGAGGCTAAGACCGCATTGACTCAGTGCGGTATCAGCCTCTCTGGTGTCAAGTCTGATTTTGAAAAAAAAAAAAAAAAAATCCAAAATCAGACAGAGTGTTGAGACCAGAGAGGCTAAGACCGCATTGACTCAGTGCGGTATTCAGCCTCTCTGGTGTCAAGTCTGATTTTGAAAAAAAAAAAAAAAATCCAAAATCAGACAGAGTGTTGACGCACCAGAGAGGCTAAGACCGCATTGACTCAGTGCGGTATTCAGCCTCTCTGGGGTCAAGTCTGATTTGAAAAAAAAAAATCAAAATCCAAAATCAGACAGAGTGTTGAGACCAGAGAGGCTAAGACCGCATTGACTCAGTGCGGTATTCAGCCTCTCTGGTGTCAAGTCTGATTTTGGAAAAAAAAAAAAAAATCCAAAATCAGACAGAGTGTTGAGACCAGAGAGGCTAAGACCGCATTGACTCAGTGCGGTATTCAGCCTCTCTGTGTCAAGTCTGATTTTGGAAAAAAAAAAAAAAAAATCCAAAATCAGACAGAGTGTTTGAACACCAGAGAGGCTAAGACCGCTTGACTCAGTGCGGTATTCAGCCTCTCTGGTGTCCAAGTCTGATTTTGAAAAAAAAAAAAATAAATCC
>NW_028151110.1:0-35041 GCF_964638095.1 Poromitra crassiceps | reverse complement strand
ACACCAGAGAGGCTGAATACCGCACTGAGTCAATGCGGTCTTAGCCTCTCTGGTCTCAACACTCTGTCTGATTTGTATTTTTTTTTTTTTTTTCAAAGTCAGACTTGACACCAGAGAAGGCTGAATACCGCACTGAGTCAATGCGGTCTTAGCCTCTCTGGTGTCAACACCTCTGTCTGATTTTGGATTTTTTTTTTTTTTTTCAAAGTCAGACTTGACACAGAGAGGCTGGAATACCGCACTGAGTCAATTGCGGGGTCCTTAGCCTCTCTGGTCTCAACACTCTGTCTGATTTTGGATTTTTTTTTTTTTTTTTCAAAGTCAGACTTGACACCAGAGAGGCTGAATACCGCACTGAGTCAATGCGGTCTTAGCCTCTCTGGTCTCAACACTCTGTCTGATATTTGGATTTTTTTTTTTTTTTTCAAAGTCAGTGACTTGACACCACGAGAGGCTGAATACCGCACTGAGTCAATGCGGTCTTAGCCTCTCTGGTGTCAACACTCTGTCTGATTTTGGAATTTTTTTTTTTTTTTTTCAAAGTCAGACTTGACACCAGAGAGGCTGAATACCGCACTGAGTCAATGCGGTCCTTAGCCTCTCTGGTCTCAACACTCTGTCTGATTTTGGATTTTTTTTTTTTTTTTTCAAAGTCAGACTTGACACCAGAGAGGCTGAATACCGCACTGAGTCAATGCGGTCTTAGCCTCTCTGGTGTCAACACTCTGTCTGATTTTGGATTTTTTTTTTTTTTTTCAAAGTCAGACTTGACACCAGAGAGGCTGAATACCGCACTGAGTCAATGCGGTCTTAGCCTCTCTGGTCTCAACACTCTGTCTGATTTTGGATTTTTTTTTTTTTTTTTCAAAGTCAGACTTGACACAGAGAGGCTGAATACCGCACTGAGTCAATGCGGTCTTAGCCTCTCTGGTCTCAACACTCTGTCTGATTTTGGATTTTTTTTTTTTTTTTTTCAAAGTCAGACTTGACACCAGAGAGGCTGAATACCGCACTGAGTCAATGCGGTCTTAGCCTCTCTGGTCTCAACACTCTGTCTGATTTTGGATTTTTTTTTTTTTTTTCAAAGTCAGACTTGACACCAGAGAGGCTGAATACCGCACTGAGTCAATGCGGTCTTAGCCTCTCTGGTCTCAACACTCTGTCTGATTTTGGATTTTTTTTTTTTTTTTTCAAAGTCAGACTTGACACCAGAGAGGCTGAATACCGCACTGGAGTCAATGCGGTCTTAGCCTCTCTGGTCTCAACACTCTGTCTGATTTTGGATTTTTTTTTTTTTTTTCAAAGTCAGACTTGACACCAGAGAGGCTGAATACCGCACTGAGTCAATGCGGTCTTAGCCTCTCTGGTCGTCAACACTCTGTCTGATTTTGGATTTTTTTTTTTTTTTTCAAAGTCAGACTTGACACCAGAGAGGCTGAATACCGCACTGAGTCAATGCGGTCTTAGCCTCTCTGGTCTCAACACTCTGTCTGATTTTGGATTTTTTTTTTTTTTTCAAAGTCAGACTTGACACCAGAGAGGCTGAATACCGCACTGAGTCAATGCGGTCTTAGCCTCTCTGGTCTCAACACTCTGTCTGATTTTGGATTTTTTTTTTTTTTTTCAAAGTCAGACTTGACACCAGAGAGGCTGAATACCGCACTGAGTCAATGCGGTCTTAGCCTCTCTGGTGTCAACACTCTGTCTGATTTTGGATTTTTTTTTTTTTTTTTCAAAGTCAGACTTGACACCAGAGAGGCTGAATACCGCACTGAGTCAATGCGGTCTTAGCCTCTCTGGTCTCAACACTCTGTCTGATTTTGGATTTTTTTTTTTTTTTCAAGTCAGACTTGACACCAGAGAGGCTGAATACCGCACTGAGTCAATGCGGTCTTAGCCTCTCTGGTCTCAACACTCTGTCTGATTTGGATTTTTTTTTTTTTTTCAAAGTCAGACTTGACACCAGAGAGGCTGAATACCGCACTGAGTCAATGCGGTCTTAGCCTCTCTGGTCTCAACACTCTGTCTGATTTTGGATTTTTTTTTTTTTTTCAAAGTCAGACTTGACACCAGAGAGGCTGAATACCGCACTGAGTCAATGCGGTCTTAGCCTCTCTGGTCTCAACACTCTGTCTGATTTTGGATTTTTTTTTTTTTTTTTCAAAGTCAGACTTGACACCAGAGAGGCTGAATACCGCACTGAGTCAATGCGGTCTTAGCCTCTCTGGTCTCAACACTCTGTCTGATTTTGGATTTTTTTTTTTTTTTTTCAAAGTCAGACTTGACACCAGAGAGGCTGAATACCGCACTGAGTCAATGCGGTCTTAGCCTCTCTGGTCTCAACACTCTGTCTGATTTTGGATTTTTTTTTTTTTTTTCAAAGTCAGACTTGACACCAGAGAGGCTGAATACCGCACTGAGTCAATGCGGTCTTAGCCTCTCTGGTCTCAACACTCTGTCTGATTTTGGATTTTTTTTTTTTTTTTCAAAGTCAGACTTGACACCAGAGAGGCTGAATACCGCACTGAGTCAATGCGGTCTTAGCCTCTCTGGTCTCAACACTCTGTCTGATTTTGGATTTTTTTTTTTTTTTTCAAAGTCAGACTTGACACCAGAGAGGCTGAATACCGCACTGAGTCAATGCGGTCTTAGCCTCTCTGGTCTCAACACTCTGTCTGATTTTGGATTTTTTTTTTTTTTTTCAAAGTCAGACTTGACACCAGAGAGGCTGAATACCGCACTGAGTCAATGCGGTCTTAGCCTCTCTGGTCTCAACACTCTGTCTGATTTTGGATTTTTTTTTTTTTTTTCAAAGTCAGACTTGACACCAGAGAGGCTGAATACCGCACTGAGTCAATGCGGTCTTAGCCTCTCTGGTCTCAACACTCTGTCTGATTTTGGATTTTTTTTTTTTTTTTCAAAGTCAGACTTGACACCAGAGAGGCTGAATACCGCACTGAGTCAATGCGGTCTTAGCCTCTCTGGTCTCAACACTCTGTCTGATTTTGGATTTTTTTTTTTTTTTTCAAAGTCAGACTTGACACCAGAGAGGCTGAATACCGCACTGAGTCAATGCGGTCTTAGCCTCTCTGGTCTCAACACTCTGTCTGATTTTGGATTTTTTTTTTTTTTTTCAAAGTCAGACTTGACACCAGAGAGGCTGAATACCGCACTGAGTCAATGCGGTCTTAGCCTCTCTGGTCTCAACACTCTGTCTGATTTTGGATTTTTTTTTTTTTTTTCAAAGTCAGACTTGACACCAGAGAGGCTGAATACCGCACTGAGTCAATGCGGTCTTAGCCTCTCTGGTGCTCAACACTCTGTCTGATTTTGGATTTTTTTTTTTTTTTTCAAAGTCAGACTTGACACCAGAGAGGCTGAATACCGCACTGAGTCAATGCGGTCTTAGCCTCTCTGGTCTCAACACTCTGTCTGATTTTGGATTTTTTTTTTTTTTTTCAAAGTCAGACTTGACACCAGAGAGGCTGAATACCGCACTGAGTCAATGCGGTCTTAGCCTCTCTGGTCTCAACACTCTGTCTGATTTTGGATTTTTTTTTTTTTTTTCAAAGTCAGACTTGACACCAGAGAGGCTGAATACCGCACTGAGTCAATGCGGTCTTAGCCTCTCTGGTCTCAACACTCTGTCTGATTTTGGATTTTTTTTTTTTTTTCAAAGTCAGACTTGACACCAGAGAGGCTGAATACCGCACTGAGTCAATGCGGTCTTAGCCTCTCTGGTGTCAACACTCTGTCTGATTTTGGATTTTTTTTTTTTTTTTCAAAGTCAGACTTGACACCAGAGAGGCTGAATACCGCACTGAGTCAATGCGGTCTTAGCCTCTCTGGTCTCAACACTCTGTCTGATTTTGGATTTTTTTTTTTTTTTTCAAAGTCAGACTTGACACCAGAGAGGCTGAATACCGCACTGAGTCAATGCGGTCTTAGCCTCTCTGGTCTCAACACTCTGTCTGATTTTGGATTTTTTTTTTTTTTTTCAAAGTCAGACTTGACACCAGAGAGGCTGAATACCGCACTGAGTCAATGCGGTCTTAGCCTCTCTGGTCTCAACACTCTGTCTGATTTTGGATTTTTTTTTTTTTTTTCAAAGTCAGACTTGACACCAGAGAGGCTGAATACCGCACTGAGTCAATGCGGTCTTAGCCTCTCTGGTCTCAACACTCTGTCTGATTTTGGATTTTTTTTTTTTTTTTCAAAGTCAGACTTGACACCAGAGAGGCTGAATACCGCACTGAGTCAATGCGGTCTTAGCCTCTCTGGTCTCAACACTCTGTCTGATTTTGGATTTTTTTTTTTTTTTTCAAAGTCAGACTTGACACCAGAGAGGCTGAATACCGCACTGAGTCAATGCGGTCTTAGCCTCTCTGGTCTCAACACTCTGTCTGATTTTGGATTTTTTTTTTTTTTTTCAAAGTCAGACTTGACACCAGAGAGGCTGAATACCGCACTGAGTCAATGCGGTCTTAGCCTCTCTGGTCTCAACACTCTGTCTGATTTTGGATTTTTTTTTTTTTTTCAAAGTCAGACTTGACACCAGAGAGGCTGAATACCGCACTGAGTCAATGCGGTCTTAGCCTCTCTGGTCTCAACACTCTGTCTGATTTTGGATTTTTTTTTTTTTTTTTTCAAAGTCAGACTTGACACCAGAGAGGCTGAATACCGCACTGAGTCAATGCGGTCTTAGCCTCTCTGGTCTCAACACTCTGTCTGATTTTGGATTTTTTTTTTTTTTTCAAAGTCAGACTTGACACCAGAGAGGCTGAATACCGCACTGAGTCAATGCGGTCTTAGCCTCTCTGGTCTCAACACTCTGTCTGATTTTGGATTTTTTTTTTTTTTTTTCAAAGTCAGACTTGACACCAGAGAGGCTGAATACCGCACTGAGTCAATGCGGTCTTAGCCTCTCTGGTCTCAACACTCTGTCTGATTTTGGATTTTTTTTTTTTTTTTCAAAGTCAGACTTGACACCAGAGAGGCTGAATACCGCACTGAGTCAATGCGGTCTTAGCCTCTCTGGTGTCAACACTCTGTCTGATTTTGGATTTTTTTTTTTTTTTTCAAAGTCAGACTTGACACCAGAGAGGCTGAATACCGCACTGAGTCAATGCGGTCTTAGCCTCTCTGGTCTCAACACTCTGTCTGATTTTGGATTTTTTTTTTTTTTTTCAAAGTCAGACTTGACACCAGAGAGGCTGAATACCGCACTGAGTCAATGCGGTCTTAGCCTCTCTGGTGCTCAACACTCTGTCTGATTTTGGATTTTTTTTTTTTTTTTCAAAGTCAGACTTGACACCAGAGAGGCTGAATACCGCACTGAGTCAATGCGGTCTTAGCCTCTCTGGTCTCAACACTCTGTCTGATTTTGGATTTTTTTTTTTTTTTCAAAGTCAGACTTGACACCAGAGAGGCTGAATACCGCACTGAGTCAATGCGGTCTTAGCCTCTCTGGTCTCAACACTCTGTCTGATTTTGGATTTTTTTTTTTTTTTTCAAAGTCAGACTTGACACCAGAGAGGCTGAATACCGCACTGAGTCAATGCGGTCTTAGCCTCTCTGGTCTCAACACTCTGTCTGATTTTGGATTTTTTTTTTTTTTTTTCAAAGTCAGACTTGACACCAGAGAGGCTGAATACCGCACTGAGTCAATGCGGTCTTAGCCTCTCTGGTGCTCAACACTCTGTCTGATTTTGGATTTTTTTTTTTTTTTTCAAAGTCAGACTTGACACCAGAGAGGCTGAATACCGCACTGAGTCAATGCGGTCTTAGCCTCTCTGGTCTCAACACTCTGTCTGATTTTGGATTTTTTTTTTTTTTTTTCAAAGTCAGACTTGACACCAGAGAGGCTGAATACCGCACTGAGTCAATGCGGTCTTAGCCTCTCTGGTCTCAACACTCTGTCTGATTTTGGATTTTTTTTTTTTTTTTCAAAGTCAGACTTGACACCAGAGAGGCTGAATACCGCACTGAGTCAATGCGGTCTTAGCCTCTCTGGTCTCAACACTCTGTCTGATTTTGGATTTTTTTTTTTTTTTTCAAAGTCAGACTTGACACCAGAGAGGCTGAATACCGCACTGAGTCAATGCGGTCTTAGCCTCTCTGGTCTCAACACTCTGTCTGATTTTGGATTTTTTTTTTTTTTTTTCAAAGTCAGACTTGACACCAGAGAGGCTGAATACCGCACTGAGTCAATGCGGTCTTAGCCTCTCTGGTCTCAACACTCTGTCTGATTTTGGATTTTTTTTTTTTTTTCAAAGTCAGACTTGACACCAGAGAGGCTGAATACCGCACTGAGTCAATGCGGTCTTAGCCTCTCTGGTCTCAACACTCTGTCTGATTTTGGATTTTTTTTTTTTTTTTCAAAGTCAGACTTGACACCAGAGAGGCTGAATACCGCACTGAGTCAATGCGGTCCTTAGCCTCTCTGGTCTCAACACTCTGTCTGATTTTGGATTTTTTTTTTTTTTTCAAAGTCAGACTTGACACCAGAGAGGCTGAATACCGCACTGAGTCAATGCGGTCTTAGCCTCTCTGGTCTCAACACTCTGTCTGATTTTGGATTTTTTTTTTTTTTTTTCAAAGTCAGACTTGACACCAGAGAGGCTGAATACCGCACTGAGTCAATGCGGTCTTAGCCTCTCTGGTGCTCAACACTCTGTCTGATTTTGGATTTTTTTTTTTTTTCAAAGTCAGACTTGACACCAGAGAGGCTGAATACCGCACTGAGTCAATGCGGTCTTAGCCTCTCTGGTCTCAACACTCTGTCTGATTTTGGATTTTTTTTTTTTTTTTCAAAGTCAGACTTGACACCAGAGAGGCTGAATACCGCACTGAGTCAATGCGGTCTTAGCCTCTCTGGTCTCAACACTCTGTCTGATTTTGGATTTTTTTTTTTTTTTTCAAAGTCAGACTTGACACCAGAGAGGCTGAATACCGCACTGAGTCAATGCGGTCTTAGCCTCTCTGGTCTCAACACTCTGTCTGATTTTGGATTTTTTTTTTTTTTTTCAAAGTCAGACTTGACACCAGAGAGGCTGAATACCGCACTGAGTCAATGCGGTCTTAGCCTCTCTGGTGTCAACACTCTGTCTGATTTTGGATTTTTTTTTTTTTTTCAAAGTCAGACTTGACACCAGAGAGGCTGAATACCGCACTGAGTCAATGCGGTCTTAGCCTCTCTGGTCTCAACACTCTGTCTGATTTTGGATTTTTTTTTTTTTTTTCAAAGTCAGACTTGACACCAGAGAGGCTGAATACCGCACTGAGTCAATGCGGTCTTAGCCTCTCTGGTCTCAACACTCTGTCTGATTTTGGATTTTTTTTTTTTTTTCAAAGTCAGACTTGACACCAGAGAGGCTGAATACCGCACTGAGTCAATGCGGTCTTAGCCTCTCTGGTGCTCAACACTCTGTCTGATTTTGGATTTTTTTTTTTTTTTTCAAAGTCAGACTTGACACCAGAGAGGCTGAATACCGCACTGAGTCAATGCGGTCTTAGCCTCTCTGGTCTCAACACTCTGTCTGATTTTGGATTTTTTTTTTTTTTTTCAAAGTCAGACTTGACACCAGAGAGGCTGAATACCGCACTGAGTCAATGCGGTCTTAGCCTCTCTGGTCTCAACACTCTGTCTGATTTTGGATTTTTTTTTTTTTTTCAAAGTCAGACTTGACACCAGAGAGGCTGAATACCGCACTGAGTCAATGCGGTCTTAGCCTCTCTGGTCTCAACACTCTGTCTGATTTTGGATTTTTTTTTTTTTTTTCAAAGTCAGACTTGACACCAGAGAGGCTGAATACCGCACTGAGTCAATGCGGTCTTAGCCTCTCTGGTCTCAACACTCTGTCTGATTTTGGATTTTTTTTTTTTTTTTCAAAGTCAGACTTGACACCAGAGAGGCTGAATACCGCACTGAGTCAATGCGGTCTTAGCCTCTCTGGTCTCAACACTCTGTCTGATTTTGGATTTTTTTTTTTTTTTTCAAAGTCAGACTTGACACCAGAGAGGCTGAATACCGCACTGAGTCAATGCGGTCTTAGCCTCTCTGGTCTCAACACTCTGTCTGATTTTGGATTTTTTTTTTTTTTTTCAAAGTCAGACTTGACACCAGAGAGGCTGAATACCGCACTGAGTCAATGCGGTCTTAGCCTCTCTGGTCTCAACACTCTGTCTGATTTTGGATTTTTTTTTTTTTTCAAAGTCAGACTTGACACCAGAGAGGCTGAATACCGCACTGAGTCAATGCGGTCTTAGCCTCTCTGGTCTCAACACTCTGTCTGATTTTGGATTTTTTTTTTTTTTTTTCAAAGTCAGACTTGACACCAGAGAGGCTGAATACCGCACTGAGTCAATGCGGTCTTAGCCTCTCTGGTCTCAACACTCTGTCTGATTTTGGATTTTTTTTTTTTTTTTCAAAGTCAGACTTGACACCAGAGAGGCTGAATACCGCACTGAGTCAATGCGGTCTTAGCCTCTCTGGTCTCAACACTCTGTCTGATTTTGGATTTTTTTTTTTTTTTCAAAGTCAGACTTGACACCAGAGAGGCTGAATACCGCACTGAGTCAATGCGGTCTTAGCCTCTCTGGTCTCAACACTCTGTCTGATTTTGGATTTTTTTTTTTTTTTTCAAAGTCAGACTTGACACCAGAGAGGCTGAATACCGCACTGAGTCAATGCGGTCTTAGCCTCTCTGGTGTCAACACTCTGTCTGATTTTGGATTTTTTTTTTTTTTTTTCAAAGTCAGACTTGACACCAGAGAGGCTGAATACCGCACTGAGTCAATGCGGTCTTAGCCTCTCTGGTCTCAACACTCTGTCTGATTTTGGATTTTTTTTTTTTTTTTCAAAGTCAGACTTGACAACCAGAGAGGCTGAATACCGCACTGAGTCAATGCGGTCTTAGCCTCTCTGGTGTCAACACTCTGTCTGATTTTGGATTTTTTTTTTTTTTTTCAAAGTCAGACTTGACACCAGAGAGGCTGAATACCGCACTGAGTCAATGCGGTCTTAGCCTCTCTGGTGCTCAACACTCTGTCTGATTTTGGATTTTTTTTTTTTTTTTCAAAGTCAGACTTGACACCAGAGAGGCTGAATACCGCACTGAGTCAATGCGGTCTTAGCCTCTCTGGTCTCAACACTCTGTCTGATTTTGGATTTTTTTTTTTTTTTTCAAAGTCAGACTTGACACCAGAGAGGCTGAATACCGCACTGAGTCAATGCGGTCTTAGCCTCTCTGGTCTCAACACTCTGTCTGATTTTGGATTTTTTTTTTTTTTTTCAAAGTCAGACTTGACACCAGAGAGGCTGAATACCGCACTGAGTCAATGCGGTCTTAGCCTCTCTGGTCTCAACACTCTGTCTGATTTTGGATTTTTTTTTTTTTTTCAAAGTCAGACTTGACACCAGAGAGGCTGAATACCGCACTGAGTCAATGCGGTCTTAGCCTCTCTGGTCTCAACACTCTGTCTGATTTTGGATTTTTTTTTTTTTTTTCAAAGTCAGACTTGACACCAGAGAGGCTGAATACCGCACTGAGTCAATGCGGTCTTAGCCTCTCTGGTCTCAACACTCTGTCTGATTTTGGATTTTTTTTTTTTTTTTCAAAGTCAGACTTGACACCAGAGAGGCTGAATACCGCACTGAGTCAATGCGGTCTTAGCCTCTCTGGTCTCAACACTCTGTCTGATTTTGGATTTTTTTTTTTTTTTTCAAAGTCAGACTTGACACCAGAGAGGCTGAATACCGCACTGAGTCAATGCGGTCTTAGCCTCTCTGGTCTCAACACTCTGTCTGATTTTGGATTTTTTTTTTTTTTTTCAAAGTCAGACTTGACACCAGAGAGGCTGAATACCGCACTGAGTCAATGCGGTCTTAGCCTCTCTGGTCTCAACACTCTGTCTGATTTTGGATTTTTTTTTTTTTTTTTCAAAGTCAGACTTGACACCAGAGAGGCTGAATACCGCACT
Source organism: Poromitra crassiceps (assembly GCF_964638095.1). Classification (NCBI taxonomy): domain Eukaryota; kingdom Metazoa; phylum Chordata; class Actinopteri; order Beryciformes; family Melamphaidae; genus Poromitra; species Poromitra crassiceps. The sequence continues at coordinate 25,060 of NW_028151110.1, read as the reverse complement.
GAGTCAATGCGGTCTTAGCCTCTCTGGTCTCAACACTCTGTCTGATTTTGGATTTTTTTTTTTTTTTTCAAAGTCAGACTTGACACCAGAGAGGCTGAATACCGCACTGAGTCAATGCGGTCTTAGCCTCTCTGGTGCTCAACACTCTGTCTGATTTTGGATTTTTTTTTTTTTTTTCAAAGTCAGACTTGACACCAGAGAGGCTGAATACCGCACTGAGTCAATGCGGGGTCTTAGCCTCTCTGGTCTCAACACTCTGTCTGATTTTGGATTTTTTTTTTTTTTTTCAAAGTCAGACTTGACACCAGAGAGGCTGAATACCGCACTGAGTCAATGCGGTCTTAGCCTCTCTGGTCTCAACACTCTGTCTGATTTTGGATTTTTTTTTTTTTTTTCAAAGTCAGACTTGACACCAGAGAGGCTGAATACCGCACTGAGTCAATGCGGTCTTAGCCTCTCTGGTCTCAACACTCTGTCTGATTTTGGATTTTTTTTTTTTTTTTCAAAGTCAGACTTGACACCAGAGAGGCTGAATACCGCACTGAGTCAATGCGGTCTTAGCCTCTCTGGTCTCAACACTCTGTCTGATTTTGGATTTTTTTTTTTTTTTCAAAGTCAGACTTGACACCAGAGAGGCTGAATACCGCACTGAGTCAATGCGGTCTTAGCCTCTCTGGTCTCAACACTCTGTCTGATTTTGGATTTTTTTTTTTTTTTCAAAGTCAGACTTGACACCAGAGAGGCTGAATACCGCACTGAGTCAATGCGGTCTTAGCCTCTCTGGTCTCAACACTCTGTCTGATTTTGGATTTTTTTTTTTTTTTTCAAAGTCAGACTTGACACCAGAGAGGCTGAATACCGCACTGAGTCAATGCGGTCTTAGCCTCTCTGGTCTCAACACTCTGTCTGATTTTGGATTTTTTTTTTTTTTTTCAAAGTCAGACTTGACACCAGAGAGGCTGAATACCGCACTGAGTCAATGCGGTCTTAGCCTCTCTGGTCTCAACACTCTGTCTGATTTTGGATTTTTTTTTTTTTTTTCAAAGTCAGACTTGACACCAGAGAGGCTGAATACCGCACTGAGTCAATGCGGTCTTAGCCTCTCTGGTCTCAACACTCTGTCTGATTTTGGATTTTTTTTTTTTTTTTCAAAGTCAGACTTGACACCAGAGAGGCTGAATACCGCACTGAGTCAATGCGGTCTTAGCCTCTCTGGTCTCAACACTCTGTCTGATTTTGGATTTTTTTTTTTTTTTCAAAGTCAGACTTGACACCAGAGAGGCTGAATACCGCACTGAGTCAATGCGGTCTTAGCCTCTCTGGTCTCAACACTCTGTCTGATTTTGGATTTTTTTTTTTTTTTTCAAAGTCAGACTTGACACCAGAGAGGCTGAATACCGCACTGAGTCAATGCGGTCTTAGCCTCTCTGGTGTCAACACTCTGTCTGATTTTGGATTTTTTTTTTTTTTTTTCAAAGTCAGACTTGACACCAGAGAGGCTGAATACCGCACTGAGTCAATGCGGTCTTAGCCTCTCTGGTCTCAACACTCTGTCTGATTTGGATTTTTTTTTTTTTTTTTCAAAGTCAGACTTGACACCAGAGAGGCTGAATACCGCACTGAGTCAATGCGGTCTTAGCCTCTCTGGTCTCAACACTCTGTCTGATTTTGGATTTTTTTTTTTTTTTCCAAAGTCAGACTTGACACCAGAGAGGCTGAATACCGCACTGAGTCAATGCGGTCTTAGCCTCTCTGGTCTCAACACTCTGTCTGATTTTGGATTTTTTTTTTTTTTTTCAAAGTCAGACTTGACACCAGAGAGGCTGAATACCGCACTGAGTCAATGCGGTCTTAGCCTCTCTGGTCTCAACACTCTGTCTGATTTTGGATTTTTTTTTTTTTTTCAAAGTCAGACTTGACACCAGAGAGGCTGAATACCGCACTGAGTCAATGCGGTCTTAGCCTCTCTGGTCTCAACACTCTGTCTGATTTTGGATTTTTTTTTTTTTTTTTTCAAAGTCAGACTTGACACCAGAGAGGCTGAATACCGCACTGAGTCAATGCGGTCTTAGCCTCTCTGGTCTCAACACTCTGTCTGATTTTGGATTTTTTTTTTTTTTTTCAAAGTCAGACTTGACACCAGAGAGGCTGAATACCGCACTGAGTCAATGCGGTCTTAGCCTCTCTGGTGTCAACACTCTGTCTGATTTTGGATTTTTTTTTTTTTTTTTCAAAGTCAGACTTGACACCAGAGAGGCTGAATACCGCACTGAGTCAATGCGGTCTTAGCCTCTCTGGTGTCAACACTCTGTCTGATTTTGGATTTTTTTTTTTTTTTCAAAGTCAGACTTGACACCAGAGAGGCTGAATACCGCACTGAGTCAATGCGGTCTTAGCCTCTCTGGTGTCAACACTCTGTCTGATTTTGGATTTTTTTTTTTTTTTTCAAAGTCAGACTTGACACCAGAGAGGCTGAATACCGCACTGAGTCAATGCGGTCTTAGCCTCTCTGGCTCTCAACACTCTGTCTGATTTTGGATTTTTTTTTTTTTTTTTCAAAGTCAGACTTGACACCAGAGAGGCTGAATACCGCACTGAGTCAATGCGGTCTTAGCCTCTCTGGTCTCAACACTCTGTCTGATTTTGGATTTTTTTTTTTTTTTTCAAAGTCAGACTTGACACCAGAGAGGCTGAATACCGCACTGAGTCAATGCGGTCTTAGCCTCTCTGGTGTCAACACTCTGTCTGATTTTGGATTTTTTTTTTTTTTTTCAAAGTCAGACTTGACACCAGAGAGGCTGAATACCGCACTGAGTCAATGCGGTCTTAGCCTCTCTGGTCTCAACACTCTGTCTGATTTTGGATTTTTTTTTTTTTTTTTCAAAGTCAGACTTGACACCAGAGAGGCTGAATACCGCACTGAGTCAATGCGGTCTTAGCCTCTCTGGTCTCAACACTCTGTCTGATTTTGGATTTTTTTTTTTTTTTCCAAAGTCAGACTTGACACCAGAGAGGCTGAATACCGCACTGAGTCAATGCGGTCTTAGCCTCTCTGGTCTCAACACTCTGTCTGATTTTGGATTTTTTTTTTTTTTTTCAAAGTCAGACTTGACACCAGAGAGGCTGAATACCGCACTGAGTCAATGCGGTCTTAGCCTCTCTGGTGTCAACACTCTGTCTGATTTTGGATTTTTTTTTTTTTTTTTCAAAGTCAGACTTGACACCAGAGAGGCTGAATACCGCACTGAGTCAATGCGGTCTTAGCCTCTCTGGTCTCAACACTCTGTCTGATTTTGGATTTTTTTTTTTTTTTTCAAAGTCAGACTTGACACCAGAGAGGCTGAATACCGCACTGAGTCAATGCGGTCTTAGCCTCTCTGGTCTCAACACTCTGTCTGATTTTGGATTTTTTTTTTTTTTTTCAAAGTCAGACTTGACACCAGAGAGGCTGAATACCGCACTGAGTCAATGCGGTCTTAGCCTCTCTGGTCTCAACACTCTGTCTGATTTCGGATTTTTTTTTTTTTTTTCAAAGTCAGACTTGACACCAGAGAGGCTGAATACCGCACTGAGTCAATGCGGTCTTAGCCTCTCTGGTCTCAACACTCTGTCTGATTTTGGATTTTTTTTTTTTTTTTCAAAGTCAGACTTGACACCAGAGAGGCTGAATACCGCACTGAGTCAATGCGGTCTTAGCCTCTCTGGTCTCAACACTCTGTCTGATTTTGGATTTTTTTTTTTTTTTTCAAAGTCAGACTTGACACCAGAGAGGCTGAATACCGCACTGAGTCAATGCGGTCTTAGCCTCTCTGGTGTCAACACTCTGTCTGATTTTGGATTTTTTTTTTTTTTTTCAAAGTCAGACTTGACACCAGAGAGGCTGAATACCGCACTGAGTCAATGCGGTCTTAGCCTCTCTGGTCTCAACACTCGGTCTGATTTTGGATTTTTTTTTTTTTTTCCCAAAATCAGACTTGACACCAGAGAGGCTGAATACCGCACTGAGTCAATGCGGTCTTAGCCTCTCTGGTCTCAACACTCTGTCTGATTTTGGTTGTTTTTTTTTTTTTTTCCAAAATCAGACTTGACACCAGAGAAGCTGAATACCGCACTGAGTCAATGCGGTCTTAGCCTCTCTGGTGTCAACACTCTGTCTGATTTTGGATTTTTTTTTTTTTTTTTTTCCAAAATCAGACTTGAAACCAGAGAGGCTGAATACCGCACTGAGTCAATGCAGTCTTAGCCTCTCTGGTCTCAACACTCTGTCTGATTTTGGATTTTTTTTTTTTTTCCAAAGTCAGACTTGACACCAGAGAGGCTGAATACCGCACTGAGTCAATGCGGTCTTAGCCTCTCTGGTCTCAACACTCTGTCTGATTTTGGTTGTTTTTTTTTTTTTTCCAAAATCAGACTTGACACCAGAGAAGCTGAATACCGCACTGAGTCAATGCGGTCTTAGCCTCTCTGGTGTCAACACTCTGTCTGATTTTGGATTTTTTTTTTTTTTTTTTTCCAAAATCAGACTTGAAACCAGAGAGGCTGAATACCGCACTGAGTCAATGCAGTCTTAGCCTCTCTGGTCTCAACACTCTGTCTGATTTTGGATTTTTTTTTTTTTTCCAAAGTCAGACTTGACACCAGAGAGGCTGAATACCGCACTGAGTCAATGTGGTCTTAGCCTCTCTGGTCTCAACACTCTGTCTGATTTTGGATTTTTTTTTTTTTTTTCAAAGTCAGACTTGACACCAGAGAGGCTGAATACCGCACTGAGTCAATGCAGTCTTAGCCTCTCTGGTCTCAACACTCTGTCTGATTTTGGATTTTTTTTTTTTTTTTCAAAGTCAGACTTGACACCAGAGAGGCTGAATACCGCACTGAGTCAATGCGGTCTTAGCCTCTCTGGTGTCAACACTCTGTCTGATTTTGGATTTTTTTTTTTTTTTTCAAAGTCAGACTTGACACCAGAGAGGCTGAATACCGCACTGAGTCAATGCGGTCTTAGCCTCTCTGGTCTCAACACTCTGTCTGATTTTGGATTTTTTTTTTTTTTTTCAAAGTCAGACTTGACACCAGAGAGGCTGAATACCGCACTGAGTCAATGCGGTCTTAGCCTCTCTGGTCTCAACACTCTGTCTGTTTTTTGATTTTTTTTTTTTTTTTCAAAGTCAGACTTGACACCAGAGAGGCTGAATACCGCACTGAGTCAATGCGGTCTTAGCCTCTCTGGTCTCAACACTCTGTCTGATTTTGGATTTTTTTTTTTTTTTTCAAAGTCAGACTTGACACCAGAGAGGCTGAATACCGCACTGAGTCAATGCGGTCTTAGCCTCTCTGGTCTCAACACTCTGTCTGATTTTGGATTTTTTTTTTTTTTTTCAAAGTCAGACTTGACACCAGAGAGGCTGAATACCGCACTGAGTCAATGCGGTCTTAGCCTCTCTGGTGTCAACACTCTGTCTGATTTTGGATTTTTTTTTTTTTTTTTTTCCAAAATCAGACTTGAAACCAGAGAGGCTGAATACCGCACTGAGTCAATGCAGTCTTAGCCTCTCTGGTCTCAACACTCTGTCTGATTTTGGATTTTTTTTTTTTTTTCCAAAGTCAGACTTGACACCAGAGAGGCTGAATACCGCACTGAGTCAATGCGGTCTTAGCCTCTCTGGTCTCAACACTCTGTCTGATTTTGGTTGTTTTTTTTTTTTTTCCAAAATCAGACTTGACACCAGAGAAGCTGAATACCGCACTGAGTCAATGCGGTCTTAGCCTCTCTGGTGTCAACACTCTGTCTGATTTTGGATTTTTTTTTTTTTTTTTTTCCAAAATCAGACTTGAAACCAGAGAGGCTGAATACCGCACTGAGTCAATGCAGTCTTAGCCTCTCTGGTCTCAACACTCTGTCTGATTTTGGATTTTTTTTTTTTTTTCCAAAGTCAGACTTGACACCAGAGAGGCTGAATACCGCACTGAGTCAATGTGGTCTTAGCCTCTCTGGTCTCAACACTCTGTCTGATTTTGGATTTTTTTTTTTTTTTTCAAAGTCAGACTTGACACCAGAGAGGCTGAATACCGCACTGAGTCAATGCAGTCTTAGCCTCTCTGGTCTCAACACTCTGTCTGATTTTGGATTTTTTTTTTTTTTTTCAAAGTCAGACTTGACACCAGAGAGGCTGAATACCGCACTGAGTCAATGCGGTCTTAGCCTCTCTGGTGTCAACACTCTGTCTGATTTTGGATTTTTTTTTTTTTTTTCAAAGTCAGACTTGACACCAGAGAGGCTGAATACCGCACTGAGTCAATGCGGTCTTAGCCTCTCTGGTCTCAACACTCTGTCTGATTTTGGATTTTTTTTTTTTTTTTCAAAGTCAGACTTGACACCAGAGAGGCTGAATACCGCACTGAGTCAATGCGGTCTTAGCCTCTCTGGTCTCAACACTCTGTCTGATTTTGGATTTTTTTTTTTTTTTTCAAAGTCAGACTTGACACCAGAGAGGCTGAATACCGCACTGAGTCAATGCGGTCTTAGCCTCTCTGGTCTCAACACTCTGTCTGATTTTGGATTTTTTTTTTTTTTTTCAAAGTCAGACTTGACACCAGAGAGGCTGAATACCGCACTGAGTCAATGCGGTCTTAGCCTCTCTGGTCTCAACACTCTGTCTGATTTTGGATTTTTTTTTTTTTTTTCAAAGTCAGACTTGACACCAGAGAGGCTGAATACCGCACTGAGTCAATGCGGTCTTAGCCTCTCTGGTCTCAACACTCTGTCTGATTTTGGATTTTTTTTTTTTTTTTCAAAGTCAGACTTGACACCAGAGAGGCTGAATACCGCACTGAGTCAATGCGGTCTTAGCCTCTCTGGTGTCAACACTCTGTCTGATTTTGGATTTTTTTTTTTTTTTTCAAAGTCAGACTTGACACCAGAGAGGCTGAATACCGCACTGAGTCAATGCGGTCTTAGCCTCTCTGGTCTCAACACTCTGTCTGATTTTGGATTTTTTTTTTTTTTTTTCCAAAATCAGACTTGACACCAGAGAGGCTGAATACCGCACTGAGTCAATGCGGTCTTAGCCTCTCTGGTGTCAACACTCTGTCTGATTTTGGATTTTTTTTTTTTTTTTCAAAGTCAGACTTGACACCAGAGAGGCTGAATACCGCACTGAGTCAATGCGGTCTTAGCCTCTCTGGTCTCAACACTCTGTCTGATTTTGGATTTTTTTTTTTTTTTTTCCAAAATCAGACTTGACACCAGAGAGGCTGAATACCGCACTGAGTCAATGCGGTCTTAGCCTCTCTGGTCTCAACACTCTGTCTGATTTTGGATTTTTTTTTTTTTTTCAAAGTCAGACTTGACACCAGAGAGGCTGAATACCGCACTGAGTCAATGCGGTCTTAGCCTCTCTGGTCTCAACACTCTGTCTGATTTTGGATTTTTTTTTTTTTTTTCAAAGTCAGACTTGACACCAGAGAGGCTGAATACCGCACTGAGTCAATGCGGTCTTAGCCTCTCTGGTGTCAACACTCTGTCTGATTTTGGATTTTTTTTTTTTTTTTCAAAGTCAGACTTGACACCAGAGAGGCTGAATACCGCACTGAGTCAATGCGGTCTTAGCCTCTCTGGTCTCAACACTCTGTCTGATTTTGGATTTTTTTTTTTTTTTTTCCAAAATCAGACTTGACACCAGAGAGGCTGAATACCGCACTGAGTCAATGCGGTCTTAGCCTCTCTGGTGTCAACACTCTGTCTGATTTTGGATTTTTTTTTTTTTTTTCAAAGTCAGACTTGACACCAGAGAGGCTGAATACCGCACTGAGTCAATGCGGTCTTAGCCTCTCTGGTCTCAACACTCTGTCTGATTTTGGATTTTTTTTTTTTTTTTTCCAAAATCAGACTTGACACCAGAGAGGCTGAATACCGCACTGAGTCAATGCGGTCTTAGCCTCTCTGGTGTCAACACTCTGTCTGATTTTGGATTTTTTTTTTTTTTCCAAAATCAGACTTGACACCAGAGAGGCTGAATACCGCACTGAGTCAATGCGGTCTTAGCCTCTCTGGTCTCAACACTCGGTCTGATTTTGGATTTTTTTTTTTTTTTCCCAAAATCAGACTTGACACCAGAGAGGCTGAATACCGCACTGAGTCAATGCGGTCTTAGCCTCTCTGGTCTCAACACTCTGTCTGATTTTGGATTTTTTTTTTTTTTTTTCCAAAATCAGACTTGACACCAGAGAGGCTGAATACCGCACTGAGTCAATGCGGTCTTAGCCTCTCTGGTGTCAACACTCTGTCTGATTTTGGATTTTTTTTTTTTTTTTCCAAAATCAGACTTGACACCAGAGAGGCTGAATACCGCACTGAGTCAATGCGGTCTTAGCCTCTCTGGTCTCAACACTCGGTCTGATTTTGGATTTTTTTTTTTTTTTTTCCCAAAATCAGACTTGACACCAGAGAGGCTGAATACCGCACTGAGTCAATGCGGTCTTAGCCTCTCTGGTCTCAACACTCTGTCTGATTTTGGATTTTTTTTTTTTTTTTCAAAGTCAGACTTGACACCAGAGAGGCTGAATACCGCACTGAGTCAATGCGGTCTTAGCCTCTCTGGTCTCAACACTCTGTCTGATTTTGGTTGTTTTTTTTTTTTTTCCAAAATCAGACTTGACACCAGAGAAGCTGAATACCGCACTGAGTCAATGCGGTCTTAGCCTCTCTGGTGTCAACACTCTGTCTGATTTTGGATTTTTTTTTTTTTTTTTTCCAAAATCAGACTTGAAACCAGAGAGGCTGAATACCGCACTGAGTCAATGCAGTCTTAGCCTCTCTGGTCTCAACACTCTGTCTGATTTTGGATTTTTTTTTTTTTTCCAAAGTCAGACTTGACACCAGAGAGGCTGAATACCGCACTGAGTCAATGCGGTCTTAGCCTCTCTGGTCTCAACACTCTGTCTGATTTTGGTTTTTTTTTTTTTTTTTCCAAAATCAGACTTGACACCAGAGAAGCTGAATACCGCACTGAGTCAATGCGGTCTTAGCCTCTCTGGTGTCAACACTCTGTCTGATTTTGGATTTTTTTTTTTTTTTTTTTTCCAAAATCAGACTTGAAACCAGAGAGGCTGAATACCGCACTGAGTCAATGCAGTCTTAGCCTCTCTGGTCTCAACACTCTGTCTGATTTTGGATTTTTTTTTTTTTTCCAAAGTCAGACTTGACACCAGAGAGGCTGAATACCGCACTGAGTCAATGCGGTCTTAGCCTCTCTGGTCTCAACACTCTGTCTGATTTTGGATTTTTTTTTTTTTTTTTCAAAGTCAGACTTGACACCAGAGAGGCTGAATACCGCACTGAGTCAATGCGGTCTTAGCCTCTCTGGTCTCAACACTCTGTCTGATTTTGGATTTTTTTTTTTTTTTTCAAAGTCAGACTTGACACCAGAGAGGCTGAATACCGCACTGAGTCAATGCGGTCTTAGCCTCTCTGGTGTCAACACTCTGTCTGATTTTGGATTTTTTTTTTTTTTTTCAAAGTCAGACTTGACACCAGAGAGGCTGAATACCGCACTGAGTCAATGCGGTCTTAGCCTCTCTGGTCTCAACACTCTGTCTGATTTTGGATTTTTTTTTTTTTTTTTCAAAGTCAGACTTGACACCAGAGAGGCTGAATACCGCACTGAGTCAATGCGGTCTTAGCCTCTCTGGTCTCAACACTCTGTCTGATTTTGGATTTTTTTTTTTTTTTTCAAAGTCAGACTTGACACCAGAGAGGCTGAATACCGCACTGAGTCAATGCGGTCTTAGCCTCTCTGGTGTCAACACTCTGTCTGATTTTGGATTTTTTTTTTTTTTTCAAAGTCAGACTTGACACCAGAGAGGCTGAATACCGCACTGAGTCAATGCGGTCTTAGCCTCTCTGGTCTCAACACTCTGTCTGATTTTGGATTTTTTTTTTTTTTTTCAAAGTCAGACTTGACACCAGAGAGGCTGAATACCGCACTGAGTCAATGCGGTCTTAGCCTCTCTGGTCTCAACACTCTGTCTGATTTTGGATTTTTTTTTTTTTTTTCAAAGTCAGACTTGACACCAGAGAGGCTGAATACCGCACTGAGTCAATGCGGTCTTAGCCTCTCTGGTCTCAACACTCTGTCTGATTTTGGATTTTTTTTTTTTTTTTCAAAGTCAGACTTGACACCAGAGAGGCTGAATACCGCACTGAGTCAATGCGGTCTTAGCCTCTCTGGTCTCAACACTCTGTCTGATTTTGGATTTTTTTTTTTTTTTTCAAAGTCAGACTTGACACCAGAGAGGCTGAATACCGCACTGAGTCAATGCGGTCTTAGCCTCTCTGGTCTCAACACTGTCTGATTTTGGATTTTTTTTTTTTTTTTCAAAGTCAGACTTGACACCAGAGAGGCTGAATACTGCACTGAGTCAATGCGGTCTTAGCCTCTCTGGTGTCAACACTCTGTCTGATTTTGGATTTTTTTTTTTTTTTTCAAAGTCAGACTTGACACCAGAGAGGCTGAATACCGCACTGAGTCAATGCGGTCTTAGCCTCTCTGGTGTCAACACTCTGTCTGATTTTGGATTTTTTTTTTTTTTTTCAAAGTCAGACTTGACACCAGAGAGGCTGAATACCGCACTGAGTCAATGCGGTCTTAGCCTCTCTGGTCTCAACACTCTGTCTGATTTTGGATTTTTTTTTTTTTTTCAAAGTCAGACTTGACACCAGAGAGGCTGAATACCGCACTGAGTCAATGCGGTCTTAGCCTCTCTGGTCTCAACACTCTGTCTGATTTTGGATTTTTTTTTTTTTTTTCAAAGTCAGACTTGACACCAGAGAGGCTGAATACCGCACTGAGTCAATGCGGTCTTAGCCTCTCTGGTGTCAACACTCTGTCTGATTTTGGATTTTTTTTTTTTTTTTCAAAGTCAGACTTGACACCAGAGAGGCTGAATACCGCACTGAGTCAATGCGGTCTTAGCCTCTCTGGTCTCAACACTCTGTCTGATTTTGGATTTTTTTTTTTTTTTTCCAAAATCAGACTTGACACCAGAGAGGCTGAATACCGCACTGAGTCAATGCGGTCTTAGCCTCTCTGGTGTCAACACTCTGTCTGATTTTGGATTTTTTTTTTTTTTTTCAAAGTCAGACTTGACACCAGAGAGGCTGAATACCGCACTGAGTCAATGCGGTCTTAGCCTCTCTGGTCTCAACACTCTGTCTGATTTTGGATTTTTTTTTTTTTTTTCCAAAATCAGACTTGACACCAGAGAGGCTGAATACCGCACTGAGTCAATGCGGTCTTAGCCTCTCTGGTCTCAACACTCTGTCTGATTTTGGATTTTTTTTTTTTTTTCAAAGTCAGACTTGACACCAGAGAGGCTGAATACCGCACTGAGTCAATGCGGTCTTAGCCTCTCTGGTCTCAACACTCTGTCTGATTTTGGATTTTTTTTTTTTTTTTCAAAGTCAGACTTGACACCAGAGAGGCTGAATACCGCACTGAGTCAATGCGGTCTTAGCCTCTCTGGTGTCAACACTCTGTCTGATTTTGGATTTTTTTTTTTTTTTTCAAAGTCAGACTTGACACCAGAGAGGCTGAATACCGCACTGAGTCAATGCGGTCTTAGCCTCTCTGGTCTCAACACTCTGTCTGATTTTGGATTTTTTTTTTTTTTTTTCCAAAATCAGACTTGACACCAGAGAGGCTGAATACCGCACTGAGTCAATGCGGTCTTAGCCTCTCTGGTGTCAACACTCTGTCTGATTTTGGATTTTTTTTTTTTTTTTCAAAGTCAGACTTGACACCAGAGAGGCTGAATACCGCACTGAGTCAATGCGGTCTTAGCCTCTCTGGTCTCAACACTCTGTCTGATTTTGGATTTTTTTTTTTTTTTTCCAAAATCAGACTTGACACCAGAGAGGCTGAATACCGCACTGAGTCAATGCGGTCTTAGCCTCTCTGGTGTCAACACTCTGTCTGATTTTGGATTTTTTTTTTTTTTTTCAAAGTCAGACTTGACACCAGAGAGGCTGAATACCGCACTGAGTCAATGCGGTCTTAGCCTCTCTGGTCTCAACACTCTGTCTGATTTTGGATTTTTTTTTTTTTTTTCCAAAATCAGACTTGACACCAGAGAGGCTGAATACCGCACTGAGTCAATGCGGTCTTAGCCTCTCTGGTGTCAACACTCTGTCTGATTTTGGATTTTTTTTTTTTTTCCAAAATCAGACTTGACACCAGAGAGGCTGAATACCGCACTGAGTCAATGCGGTCTTAGCCTCTCTGGTCTCAACACTCGGTCTGATTTTGGATTTTTTTTTTTTTTTTCCAAAATCAGACTTGACACCAGAGAGGCTGAATACCGCACTGAGTCAATGCGGTCTTAGCCTCTCTGGTCTCAACACTCTGTCTGATTTTGGATTTTTTTTTTTTTTTTTCCAAAATCAGACTTGACACCAGAGAGGCTGAATACCGCACTGAGTCAATGCGGTCTTAGCCTCTCTGGTGTCAACACTCTGTCTGATTTTGGATTTTTTTTTTTTTTTTCCAAAATCAGACTTGACACCAGAGAGGCTGAATACCGCACTGAGTCAATGCGGTCTTAGCCTCTCTGGTCTCAACACTCGGTCTGATTTTGGATTTTTTTTTTTTTTTTCCCAAAATCAGACTTGACACCAGAGAGGCTGAATACCGCACTGAGTCAATGCGGTCTTAGCCTCTCTGGTCTCAACACTCGGTCTGATTTTGGATTTTTTTTTTTTTTTCCCAAAATCAGACTTGACACCAGAGAGGCTGAATACCGCACTGAGTCAATGCGGTCTTAGCCTCTCTGGTCTCAACACTCTGTCTGATTTTGGTTGTTTTTTTTTTTTTTCCAAAATCAGACTTGACACCAGAGAAGCTGAATACCGCACTGAGTCAATGCGGTCTTAGCCTCTCTGGTGTCAACACTCTGTCTGATTTTGGATTTTTTTTTTTTTTTTTTTCCAAAATCAGACTTGAAACCAGAGAGGCTGAATACCGCACTGAGTCAATGCAGTCTTAGCCTCTCTGGTCTCAACACTCTGTCTGATTTTGGATTTTTTTTTTTTTTCCAAAGTCAGACTTGACACCAGAGAGGCTGAATACCGCACTGAGTCAATGCGGTCTTAGCCTCTCTGGTCTCAACACTCTGTCTGATTTTGGTTGTTTTTTTTTTTTTTCCAAAATCAGACTTGACACCAGAGAAGCTGAATACCGCACTGAGTCAATGCGGTCTTAGCCTCTCTGGTGTCAACACTCTGTCTGATTTTGGATTTTTTTTTTTTTTTTTTCCAAAATCAGACTTGAAACCAGAGAGGCTGAATACCGCACTGAGTCAATGCAGTCTTAGCCTCTCTGGTCTCAACACTCTGTCTGATTTTGGATTTTTTTTTTTTTTCCAAAGTCAGACTTGACACCAGAGAGGCTGAATACCGCACTGAGTCAATGTGGTCTTAGCCTCTCTGGTCTCAACACTCTGTCTGATTTTGGATTTTTTTTTTTTTTTTCAAAGTCAGACTTGACACCAGAGAGGCTGAATACCGCACTGAGTCAATGCAGTCTTAGCCTCTCTGGTCTCAACACTCTGTCTGATTTTGGATTTTTTTTTTTTTTTTCAAAGTCAGACTTGACACCAGAGAGGCTGAATACCGCACTGAGTCAATGCGGTCTTAGCCTCTCTGGTGTCAACACTCTGTCTGATTTTGGATTTTTTTTTTTTTTTTCAAAGTCAGACTTGACACCAGAGAGGCTGAATACCGCACTGAGTCAATGCGGTCTTAGCCTCTCTGGTCTCAACACTCTGTCTGATTTTGGATTTTTTTTTTTTTTTTCAAAGTCAGACTTGACACCAGAGAGGCTGAATACCGCACTGAGTCAATGCGGTCTTAGCCTCTCTGGTCTCAACACTCTGTCTGATTTTGGATTTTTTTTTTTTTTTTCAAAGTCAGACTTGACACCAGAGAGGCTGAATACCGCACTGAGTCAATGCGGTCTTAGCCTCTCTGGTCTCAACACTCTGTCTGATTTTGGATTTTTTTTTTTTTTTTTCAAAGTCAGACTTGACACCAGAGAGGCTGAATACCGCACTGAGTCAATGCGGTCTTAGCCTCTCTGGTCTCAACACTCTGTCTGATTTTGGATTTTTTTTTTTTTTTTCAAAGTCAGACTTGACACCAGAGAGGCTGAATACCGCACTGAGTCAATGCGGTCTTAGCCTCTCTGGTCTCAACACTCTGTCTGATTTTGGATTTTTTTTTTTTTTTTCAAAGTCAGACTTGACACCAGAGAGGCTGAATACCGCACTGAGTCAATGCGGTCTTAGCCTCTCTGGTGTCAACACTCTGTCTGATTTTGGATTTTTTTTTTTTTTTTCAAAGTCAGACTTGACACCAGAGAGGCTGAATACCGCACTGAGTCAATGCGGTCTTAGCCTCTCTGGTCTCAACACTCTGTCTGATTTTGGATTTTTTTTTTTTTTTTCCAAAATCAGACTTGACACCAGAGAGGCTGAATACCGCACTGAGTCAATGCGGTCTTAGCCTCTCTGGTGTCAACACTCTGTCTGATTTTGGATTTTTTTTTTTTTTTTCAAAGTCAGACTTGACACCAGAGAGGCTGAATACCGCACTGAGTCAATGCGGTCTTAGCCTCTCTGGTCTCAACACTCTGTCTGATTTTGGATTTTTTTTTTTTTTTTTCCAAAATCAGACTTGACACCAGAGAGGCTGAATACCGCACTGAGTCAATGCGGTCTTAGCCTCTCTGGTCTCAACACTCTGTCTGATTTTGGATTTTTTTTTTTTTTTCAAAGTCAGACTTGACACCAGAGAGGCTGAATACCGCACTGAGTCAATGCGGTCTTAGCCTCTCTGGTCTCAACACTCTGTCTGATTTTGGATTTTTTTTTTTTTTTTCAAAGTCAGACTTGACACCAGAGAGGCTGAATACCGCACTGAGTCAATGCGGTCTTAGCCTCTCTGGTGTCAACACTCTGTCTGATTTTGGATTTTTTTTTTTTTTTTCAAAGTCAGACTTGACACCAGAGAGGCTGAATACCGCACTGAGTCAATGCGGTCTTAGCCTCTCTGGTCTCAACACTCTGTCTGATTTTGGATTTTTTTTTTTTTTTCCAAAATCAGACTTGACACCAGAGAGGCTGAATACCGCACTGAGTCAATGCGGTCTTAGCCTCTCTGGTGTCAACACTCTGTCTGATTTTGGATTTTTTTTTTTTTTTTCAAAGTCAGACTTGACACCAGAGAGGCTGAATACCGCACTGAGTCAATGCGGTCTTAGCCTCTCTGGTCTCAACACTCTGTCTGATTTTGGATTTTTTTTTTTTTTTTTCCAAAATCAGACTTGACACCAGAGAGGCTGAATACCGCACTGAGTCAATGCGGTCTTAGCCTCTCTGGTGTCAACACTCTGTCTGATTTTGGATTTTTTTTTTTTTTCCAAAATCAGACTTGACACCAGAGAGGCTGAATACCGCACTGAGTCAATGCGGTCTTAGCCTCTCTGGTCTCAACACTCGGTCTGATTTTGGATTTTTTTTTTTTTTTTCCCAAAATCAGACTTGACACCAGAGAGGCTGAATACCGCACTGAGTCAATGCGGTCTTAGCCTCTCTGGTCTCAACACTCTGTCTGATTTTGGATTTTTTTTTTTTTTTTCCAAAATCAGACTTGACACCAGAGAGGCTGAATACCGCACTGAGTCAATGCGGTCTTAGCCTCTCTGGTGTCAACACTCTGTCTGATTTTGGATTTTTTTTTTTTTTTTCCAAAATCAGACTTGACACCAGAGAGGCTGAATACCGCACTGAGTCAATGCGGTCTTAGCCTCTCTGGTCTCAACACTCGGTCTGATTTTGGATTTTTTTTTTTTTTTTTTCCCAAAATCAGACTTGACACCAGAGAGGCTGAATACCGCACTGAGTCAATGCGGTCTTAGCCTCTCTGGTCTCAACACTCTGTCTGATTTTGGATTTTTTTTTTTTTTTCAAAGTCAGACTTGACACCAGAGAGGCTGAATACCGCACTGAGTCAATGCGGTCTTAGCCTCTCTGGTCTCAACACTCTGTCTGATTTTGGTTGTTTTTTTTTTTTTTCCAAAATCAGACTTGACACCAGAGAAGCTGAATACCGCACTGAGTCAATGCGGTCTTAGCCTCTCTGGTGTCAACACTCTGTCTGATTTTGGATTTTTTTTTTTTTTTTTTTCCAAAATCAGACTTGAAACCAGAGAGGCTGAATACCGCACTGAGTCAATGCAGTCTTAGCCTCTCTGGTCTCAACACTCTGTCTGATTTTGGATTTTTTTTTTTTTTTCCAAAGTCAGACTTGACACCAGAGAGGCTGAATACCGCACTGAGTCAATGCGGTCTTAGCCTCTCTGGTCTCAACACTCTGTCTGATTTTGGTTTTTTTTTTTTTTTTTCCAAAATCAGACTTGACACCAGAGAAGCTGAATACCGCACTGAGTCAATGCGGTCTTAGCCTCTCTGGTGTCAACACTCTGTCTGATTTTGGATTTTTTTTTTTTTTTTTTTCCAAAATCAGACTTGAAACCAGAGAGGCTGAATACCGCACTGAGTCAATGCAGTCTTAGCCTCTCTGGTCTCAACACTCTGTCTGATTTTGGATTTTTTTTTTTTTTTCCAAAGTCAGACTTGACACCAGAGAGGCTGAATACCGCACTGAGTCAATGCGGTCTTAGCCTCTCTGGTCTCAACACTCTGTCTGATTTTGGATTTTTTTTTTTTTTTTTCAAAGTCAGACTTGACACCAGAGAGGCTGAATACCGCACTGAGTCAATGCGGTCTTAGCCTCTCTGGTCTCAACACTCTGTCTGATTTTGGATTTTTTTTTTTTTTTTCAAAGTCAGACTTGACACCAGAGAGGCTGAATACCGCACTGAGTCAATGCGGTCTTAGCCTCTCTGGTGTCAACACTCTGTCTGATTTTGGATTTTTTTTTTTTTTTTCAAAGTCAGACTTGACACCAGAGAGGCTGAATACCGCACTGAGTCAATGCGGTCTTAGCCTCTCTGGTCTCAACACTCTGTCTGATTTTGGATTTTTTTTTTTTTTTTTCAAAGTCAGACTTGACACCAGAGAGGCTGAATACCGCACTGAGTCAATGCGGTCTTAGCCTCTCTGGTCTCAACACTCTGTCTGATTTTGGATTTTTTTTTTTTTTTTCAAAGTCAGACTTGACACCAGAGAGGCTGAATACCGCACTGAGTCAATGCGGTCTTAGCCTCTCTGGTGTCAACACTCTGTCTGATTTTGGATTTTTTTTTTTTTTTCAAAGTCAGACTTGACACCAGAGAGGCTGAATACCGCACTGAGTCAATGCGGTCTTAGCCTGTCTGGTCTCAACACTCTGTCTGATTTTGGATTTTTTTTTTTTTTTTCAAAGTCAGACTTGACACCAGAGAGGCTGAATACCGCACTGAGTCAATGCGGTCTTAGCCTCTCTGGTCTCAACACTCTGTCTGATTTTGGATTTTTTTTTTTTTTTTCAAAGTCAGACTTGACACCAGAGAGGCTGAATACCGCACTGAGTCAATGCGGTCTTAGCCTCTCTGGTCTTCAACACTCTGTCTGATTTTGGATTTTTTTTTTTTTTTTCAAAGTCAGACTTGACACCAGAGAGGCTGAATACCGCACTGAGTCAATGCGGTCTTAGCCTCTCTGGTCTCAACACTCTGTCTGATTTTGGATTTCTTTTTTTTTTTTCAAAGTCAGACTTGACACCAGAGAGGCTGAATACCGCACTGAGTCAATGCAGTCTTAGCCTCTCTGGTCTCAACACTCTGTCTGATTTTGGATTTTTTTTTTTTTTTCCAAAGTCAGACTTGACACCAGAGAGGCTGAATACCGCACTGAGTCAATGTGGTCTTAGCCTCTCTGGTCTCAACACTCTGTCTGATTTTGGATTTTTTTTTTTTTTTTCAAAGTCAGACTTGACACCAGAGAGGCTGAATACCGCACTGAGTCAATGCAGTCTTAGCCTCTCTGGTCTCAACACTCTGTCTGATTTTGGATTTTTTTTTTTTTTTTCAAAGTCAGACTTGACACCAGAGAGGCTGAATACCGCACTGAGTCAATGCGGTCTTAGCCTCTCTGGTGTCAACACTCTGTCTGATTTTGGATTTTTTTTTTTTTTTTTCAAAGTCAGACTTGACACCAGAGAGGCTGAATACCGCACTGAGTCAATGCGGTCTTAGCCTCTCTGGTCTCAACACTCTGTCTGATTTTGGATTTTTTTTTTTTTTTTCAAAGTCAGACTTGACACCAGAGAGGCTGAATACCGCACTGAGTCAATGCGGTCTTAGCCTCTCTGGTCTCAACACTCTGTCTGATTTTGGATTTTTTTTTTTTTTTTCAAAGTCAGACTTGACACCAGAGAGGCTGAATACCGCACTGAGTCAATGCGGTCTTAGCCTCTCTGGTCTCAACACTCTGTCTGATTTTGGATTTTTTTTTTTTTTTTCAAAGTCAGACTTGACACCAGAGAGGCTGAATACCGCACTGAGTCAATGCGGTCTTAGCCTCTCTGGTCTCAACACTCTGTCTGATTTTGGATTTTTTTTTTTTTTTCAAAGTCAGACTTGACACCAGAGAGGCTGAATACCGCACTGAGTCAATGCGGTCTTAGCCTCTCTGGTCTCAACACTCTGTCTGATTTTGGATTTTTTTTTTTTTTTTCAAAGTCAGACTTGACACCAGAGAGGCTGAATACCGCACTGAGTCAATGCGGTCTTAGCCTCTCTGGTGTCAACACTCTGTCTGATTTTGGATTTTTTTTTTTTTTTTTCAAAGTCAGACTTGACACCAGAGAGGCTGAATACCGCACTGAGTCAATGCGGTCTTAGCCTCTCTGGTCTCAACACTCTGTCTGATTTTGGATTTTTTTTTTTTTTTTTCCAAAATCAGACTTGACACCAGAGAGGCTGAATACCGCACTGAGTCAATGCGGTCTTAGCCTCTCTGGTGTCAACACTCTGTCTGATTTTGGATTTTTTTTTTTTTTTTCAAAGTCAGACTTGACACCAGAGAGGCTGAATACCGCACTGAGTCAATGCGGTCTTAGCCTCTCTGGTCTCAACACTCTGTCTGATTTTGGATTTTTTTTTTTTTTTTTCCAAAATCAGACTTGACACCAGAGAGGCTGAATACCGCACTGAGTCAATGCGGTCTTAGCCTCTCTGGTCTCAACACTCTGTCTGATTTTGGATTTTTTTTTTTTTTCAAAGTCAGACTTGACACCAGAGAGGCTGAATACCGCACTGAGTCAATGCGGTCTTAGCCTCTCTGGTCTCAACACTCTGTCTGATTTTGGATTTTTTTTTTTTTTTTCAAAGTCAGACTTGACACCAGAGAGGCTGAATACCGCACTGAGTCAATGCGGTCTTAGCCTCTCTGGTGTCAACACTCTGTCTGATTTTGGATTTTTTTTTTTTTTTTCAAAGTCAGACTTGACACCAGAGAGGCTGAATACCGCACTGAGTCAATGCGGTCTTAGCCTCTCTGGTCTCAACACTCTGTCTGATTTTGGATTTTTTTTTTTTTTTTTCCAAAATCAGACTTGACACCAGAGAGGCTGAATACCGCACTGAGTCAATGCGGTCTTAGCCTCTCTGGTGTCAACACTCTGTCTGATTTTGGATTTTTTTTTTTTTTTTCAAAGTCAGACTTGACACCAGAGAGGCTGAATACCGCACTGAGTCAATGCGGTCTTAGCCTCTCTGGTCTCAACACTCTGTCTGATTTTGGATTTTTTTTTTTTTTTTTCCAAAATCAGACTTGACACCAGAGAGGCTGAATACCGCACTGAGTCAATGCGGTCTTAGCCTCTCTGGTGTCAACACTCTGTCTGATTTTGGATTTTTTTTTTTTTCCAAAATCAGACTTGACACCAGAGAGGCTGAATACCGCACTGAGTCAATGCGGTCTTAGCCTCTCTGGTCTCAACACTCGGTCTGATTTTGGATTTTTTTTTTTTTTTCCCAAAATCAGACTTGACACCAGAGAGGCTGAATACCGCACTGAGTCAATGCGGTCTTAGCCTCTCTGGTCTCAACACTCTGTCTGATTTTGGATTTTTTTTTTTTTTTTTCCAAAATCAGACTTGACACCAGAGAGGCTGAATACCGCACTGAGTCAATGCGGTCTTAGCCTCTCTGGTGTCAACACTCTGTCTGATTTTGGATTTTTTTTTTTTTTTTCCAAAATCAGACTTGACACCAGAGAGGCTGAATACCGCACTGAGTCAATGCGGTCTTAGCCTCTCTGGTCTCAACACTCTGTCTGATTTTGGATTTTTTTTTTTTTTTCCAAAGTCAGACTTGACACCAGAGAGGCTGAATACCGCACTGAGTCAATGCGGTCTTAGCCTCTCTGGTCTCAACACTCTGTCTGATTTTGGATTTTTTTTTTTTTTTTTCAAAGTCAGACTTGACACCAGAGAGGCTGAATACCGCACTGAGTCAATGCGGTCTTAGCCTCTCTGGTGTCAACACTCTGTCTGATTTTGGATTTTTTTTTTTTTTTTTCAAAGTCAGACTTGACACCAGAGAGGCTGAATACCGCACTGAGTCAATGCGGTCTTAGCCTCTCTGGTCTCAACACTCTGTCTGATTTTGGATTTTTTTTTTTTTTTTCCAAAATCAGACTTGACACCAGAGAGGCTGAATACCGCACTGAGTCAATGCGGTCTTAGCCTCTCTGGTGTCAACACTCTGTCTGATTTTGGATTTTTTTTTTTTTTTTCAAAGTCAGACTTGACACCAGAGAGGCTGAATACCGCACTGAGTCAATGCGGTCTTAGCCTCTCTGGTCTCAACACTCTGTCTGATTTTGGATTTTTTTTTTTTTTTCCAAAATCAGACTTGACACCAGAGAGGCTGAATACCGCACTGAGTCAATGCGGTCTTAGCCTCTCTGGTGTCAACACTCTGTCTGATTTTGGATTTTTTTTTTTTTTCCAAAATCAGACTTGACACCAGAGAGGCTGAATACCGCACTGAGTCAATGCGGTCTTAGCCTCTCTGGTCTCAACACTCGGTCTGATTTTGGATTTTTTTTTTTTTTTCCCAAAATCAGACTTGACACCAGAGAGGCTGAATACCGCACTGAGTCAATGCGGTCTTAGCCTCTCTGGTCTCAACACTCTGTCTGATTTTGGATTTTTTTTTTTTTTTTTCAAAATCAGACTTGACACCAGAGAGGCTGAATACCGCACTGAGTCAATGCGGTCTTAGCCTCTCTGGTGTCAACACTCTGTCTGATTTTGGATTTTTTTTTTTTTTTCCAAAATCAGACTTGACACCAGAGAGGCTGAATACCGCACTGAGTCAATGCGGTCTTAGCCTCTCTGGTCTCAACACTCGGTCTGATTTTGGATTTTTTTTTTTTTTTTTCCAAAATCAGACTTGACACCAGAGAGGCTGAATACCGCACTGAGTCAATGCGGTCTTAGCCTCTCTGGTCTCAACACTCTGTCTGATTTTGGATTTTTTTTTTTTTTTTTCAAAGTCAGACTTGACACCAGAGAGGCTGAATACCGCACTGAGTCAATGCGGTCTTAGCCTCTCTGGTCTCAACACTCTGTCTGATTTTGGTTGTTTTTTTTTTTTTTTCCAAAATCAGACTTGACACCAGAGAAGCTGAATACCGCACTGAGTCAATGCGGTCTTAGCCTCTCTGGTGTCAACACTCTGTCTGATTTTGGATTTTTTTTTTTTTTTTTTTCCAAAATCAGACTTGAAACCAGAGAGGCTGAATACCGCACTGAGTCAATGCAGTCTTAGCCTCTCTGGTCTCAACACTCTGTCTGATTTTGGATTTTTTTTTTTTTTTCCAAAGTCAGACTTGACACCAGAGAGGCTGAATACCGCACTGAGTCAATGCGGTCTTAGCCTCTCTGGTCTCAACACTCTGTCTGATTTTGGTTTTTTTTTTTTTTTTTTCCAAAATCAGACTTGACACCAGAGAAGCTGAATACCGCACTGAGTCAATGCGGTCTTAGCCTCTCTGGTGTCAACACTCTGTCTGATTTTGGATTTTTTTTTTTTTTTTTTTTCAAAATCAGACTTGAAACCAGAGAGGCTGAATACCGCACTGAGTCAATGCAGTCTTAGCCTCTCTGGTCTCAACACTCTGTCTGATTTTGGATTTTTTTTTTTTTTCCAAAGTCAGACTTGACACCAGAGAGGCTGAATACCGCACTGAGTCAATGCGGTCTTAGCCTCTCTGGTCTCAACACTCTGTCTGATTTTGGATTTTTTTTTTTTTTTTTCAAAGTCAGACTTGACACCAGAGAGGCTGAATACCGCACTGAGTCAATGCGGTCTTAGCCTCTCTGGTCTCAACACTCTGTCTGATTTTGGATTTTTTTTTTTTTTTTCAAAGTCAGACTTGACACCAGAGAGGCTGAATACCGCACTGAGTCAATGCGGTCTTAGCCTCTCTGGTGTCAACACTCTGTCTGATTTTGGATTTTTTTTTTTTTTTCAAAGTCAGACTTGACACCAGAGAGGCTGAATACCGCACTGAGTCAATGCGGTCTTAGCCTCTCTGGTCTCAACACTCTGTCTGATTTTGGATTTTTTTTTTTTTTTTCAAAGTCAGACTTGACACCAGAGAGGCTGAATACCGCACTGAGTCAATGCGGTCTTAGCCTCTCTGGTCTCAACACTCTGTCTGATTTTGGATTTTTTTTTTTTTTTTCAAAGTCAGACTTGACACCAGAGAGGCTGAATACCGCACTGAGTCAATGCGGTCTTAGCCTCTCTGGTGTCAACACTCTGTCTGATTTTGGATTTTTTTTTTTTTTTTCAAAGTCAGACTTGACACCAGAGAGGCTGAATACCGCACTGAGTCAATGCGGTCTTAGCCTGTCTGGTCTCAACACTCTGTCTGATTTTGGATTTTTTTTTTTTTTTTCAAAGTCAGACTTGACACCAGAGAGGCTGAATACCGCACTGAGTCAATGCGGTCTTAGCCTCTCTGGTCTCAACACTCTGTCTGATTTTGGATTTTTTTTTTTTTTTTCAAAGTCAGACTTGACACCAGAGAGGCTGAATACCGCACTGAGTCAATGCGGTCTTAGCCTCTCTGGTCTCAACACTCTGTCTGATTTTGGATTTTTTTTTTTTTTTCAAAGTCAGACTTGACACCAGAGAGGCTGAATACCGCACTGAGTCAATGCGGTCTTAGCCTCTCTGGTCTCAACACTCTGTCTGATTTTGGATTTCTTTTTTTTTTTTCAAAGTCAGACTTGACACCAGAGAGGCTGAATACCGCACTGAGTCAATGCGGTCTTAGCCTCTCTGGTCTCAACACTGTCTGATTTTGGATTTTTTTTTTTTTTTTCAAAGTCAGACTTGACACCAGAGAGGCTGAATACTGCACTGAGTCAATGCGGTCTTAGCCTCTCTGGTGTCAACACTCTGTCTGATTTTGGATTTTTTTTTTTTTTTTCAAAGTCAGACTTGACACCAGAGAGGCTGAATACCGCACTGAGTCAATGCGGTCTTAGCCTCTCTGGTGTCAACACTCTGTCTGATTTTGGATATTTTTTTTTTTTTTTCAAAGTCAGACTTGACACCAGAGAGGCTGAATACCGCACTGAGTCAATGCGGTCTTAGCCTCTCTGGTCTCAACACTCTGTCTGATTTTGGATTTTTTTTTTTTTCAAAGTCAGACTTGACACCAGAGAGGCTGAATACCGCACTGAGTCAATGCGGTCTTAGCCTCTCTGGTCTCAACACTCTGTCTGATTTTGGATTTTTTTTTTTTTTTCAAAGTCAGACTTGACACCAGAGAGGCTGAATACCGCACTGAGTCAATGCGGTCTTAGCCTCTCTGGTGTCAACACTCTGTCTGATTTTGGATTTTTTTTTTTTTTTTCAAAGTCAGACTTGACACCAGAGAGGCTGAATACCGCACTGAGTCAATGCGGTCTTAGCCTCTCTGGTCTCAACACTCTGTCTGATTTTGATTTTTTTTTTTTTTTTCCAAAATCAGACTTGACACCAGAGAGGCTGAATACCGCACTGAGTCAATGCGGTCTTAGCCTCTCTGGTGTCAACACTCTGTCTGATTTTGGATTTTTTTTTTTTTTTTCAAAGTCAGACTTGACACCAGAGAGGCTGAATACCGCACTGAGTCAATGCGGTCTTAGCCTCTCTGGTCTCAACACTCTGTCTGATTTTGGATTTTTTTTTTTTTTTTCCAAAATCAGACTTGACACCAGAGAGGCTGAATACCGCACTGAGTCAATGCGGTCTTAGCCTCTCTGGTCTCAACACTCTGTCTGATTTTGGATTTTTTTTTTTTTTTCAAAGTCAGACTTGACACCAGAGAGGCTGAATACCGCACTGAGTCAATGCGGTCTTAGCCTCTCTGGTCTCAACACTCTGTCTGATTTTGGATTTTTTTTTTTTTTTTCAAAGTCAGACTTGACACCAGAGAGGCTGAATACCGCACTGAGTCAATGCGGTCTTAGCCTCTCTGGTGTCAACACTCTGTCTGATTTTGGATTTTTTTTTTTTTTTTCAAAGTCAGACTTGACACCAGAGAGGCTGAATACCGCACTGAGTCAATGCGGTCTTAGCCTCTCTGGTCTCAACACTCTGTCTGATTTTGGATTTTTTTTTTTTTTTTCCAAAATCAGACTTGACACCAGAGAGGCTGAATACCGCACTGAGTCAATGCGGTCTTAGCCTCTCTGGTGTCAACACTCTGTCTGATTTTGGATTTTTTTTTTTTTTTCCAAAGTCAGACTTGACACCAGAGAGGCTGAATACCGCACTGAGTCAATGCGGTCTTAGCCTCTCTGGTCTCAACACTCTGTCTGATTTTGGATTTTTTTTTTTTTTTTTCCAAAATCAGACTTGACACCAGAGAGGCTGAATACCGCACTGAGTCAATGCGGTCTTAGCCTCTCTGGTGTCAACACTCTGTCTGATTTTGGATTTTTTTTTTTTTTCCAAAATCAGACTTGACACCAGAGAGGCTGAATACCGCACTGAGT